>NW_019727402.1:761469-834650 GCF_002891405.2 Cryptotermes secundus | reverse complement strand
TAATTAACAAAAAAAGAGAAGAAAAGGGAATTGTAGTAGTTATTGTTATATTTTTAAAAATTTTAGTGATGTTGTAAGGCAAGTACAGTTTTATTTTTAGTCTAATACATTCTAGGATTTTAGAGCTTTTAACAATGATGTATTTAGTGAGTTGACTTGTTCAAGTGTTGCAGCTGTAACAGTATGAATGCAAATAAATATGAATATGAATATGAAACACAAAAGACTGTAATCTTGCTACTGCCATGACAACCTCAAACTTGACAGCTATTTAAAAAATTTCCCGTTTTATGGGCCCCAGAAGTTCATTCCTATTCATAACCGTGTGCTACTGGTGCCTATGCTGCGCAATATTACAAGTTCTTACAAACTAACAAATTTCCTTCTTCCTTTCTAATTTCATTTTTCCAAAAGTCCTAGCTGGGGCAAATACATATTTTTAAAATTGGAATTGAAGATTTTAAAAGTGCCAGTTTATGAAAATCAAATTGACGTGTGTACGTTAACAAAGATTTTGTACATATCAGACAGATATCAGCGGAGAAGATCCTGATATATCGAAACCTGCTAGCAACGGTGAAATGAACAATTGGGAAGACTAGTGTTTTTTAAATTTTAAACTATGTGCAGTGTAGCAGATACATGATAGTATACACCTGATGATGGCCGTTTGCAGCCGAAACATGTAGGGTAGAAGAAAGCAAGACAAAAGAACTACAATAAATTGTTGCACTTAGGACGGAGTTTATGTCATATATTGTGTAGAGTGTAACAGGATGCTTAAATATAATATTATATTCATGCACCTCAGAATTTTCCTAATTGCTAATATTCTGGCCCTTTGTTGGACTTGACAATTTCATAAGGGATATTACCTGCACCATACCCCTCGTCTACCAACTACTGTACAACAGTTTGTTATCCCAAAACACATCTGAATTGGAAATGAAAAGATTAATGAACTGTTTCCACATTACATCTCTATTATTAAAACAATACTAAGTGCAATATGAATGTAAGTGAAAGTTCATATGCCTATGATTTCAATATACAAAATTGTACCACTTCCTGTCATTTCACAAGTATCCATTTTGGTTTGATTAATATCAATTAATAGTCTACAAAACTGACCACAGTGGTTCAATGATGTTCAAATGTGGTGATTGTGCTGCTCAGGGAAGATGTTGAAATTCACCTTCAGGCTCTTCAAACCATGACTGAGAAGTTCTAGCTGTGTCAAGGGGGGCTTTGTTATCTTGGAAAACTGCATAATTGTTCAGAAATAATGTCTGGATAATGGAATGCACCTCATTACCCAACCTGTCCACATACTCCCTTGCAGTAAGTTGTACATGAAGAGTAATAATGGGACCAATGAAATACAATGATATTGCTGCCCAAACCATCACAGAACCTCTCCTGTCCTTCACTATTTGAATCAGACATTCCAGATTGTAGGTTTCCTCGGGTGTTCTCCTATTGAAAACTCTTCCCAATGTGGGAACAGTGTGAAGGACAACTCATGTGACCATATCATAAAATATCATTACCAAAGTTTGCAAAAACATTTCCTATGAAACATCTGCAAAAGAAACAACGCTTATGCACTGATTCAGTCACCATTCAGTGCTGTGCAAAACAGCATCAGTGATGTTCATCTTTATAAAGTAGTTAAACAGTTCACTAGGTTAACATTCTGACATACTTACTTATATAATACAGATTCAATTAAACACACTGGTAGTAACAAAATCTGTACCTTTAACAAAAAGTTGGACTTCAAAGTAACTACGGAGCTCATTTTACTGCTTTCGCTTCTCCCCCTGAATCTAATCCTGTCAATTAGAAAACATTTTCAAGGATATATATATATACATACTGTAGCACGTAGACCCATTGCTAAGTAATGACTTTGTGAATGAGTATTGCAAGGCAACAAGATTCCTAAAACCCACCAATGTACTAAGTGGGAAGCAATGTTCCCTAATTGGTCTGTGAGACAGTTGTGTGATGCCACAACAGAAGAAATGCTGGAAGTGGTGTTTTCTTTGTGGTCTGTGCTGAGGTGTCACAAGCAGGACAAGTTTAGAGTTCAGTTAGTTGAGCCAGTTGCCAGCCAGTAAGGACATGAACAAGGAAGTTGAGGGATCTACTGAGTACATGCTGTAGTGAACTGCAGAGTGTGTGAATTAGTGATATGGGTATAGTTACTTGTAGTTATGTTCTGTAAGATTTTAATAAATCAAATTACCAATCCAAACCCCATCTGTAGTCACTCATATACGTGACTGTATACACATGCACATGCGTGCTTTTGCATAAAGAAATATCCATATAACCAAGATACTGGTGACATCTCATGACTTCTTTGTGGTACACAGGGCATACCATCCACAAAATAATTCTGAAACACAGGCTCTACAAATTGTGCTATAAAGAGATTTTCTTGAATTTCTCTTTGGATGGAATACTCTTAACATCACTGCACCCCATCAAGATAACAGCAAAGCTGCTACTGTAACAAGTCTTGTTGGCATACTGGGGGCATGAAGACAAAACTGTATATATTATAGAACTTAACACAGGATGGAGGTGACTGGACTTCACATTCTGCTATCCATTCTATATCTTGGGATAAGGAATCAGGTACCAAACTGATCAGAAGGCTGTGATGGCCATAAAATATTATAAGCTTGGTCATTAAAGAGACAAATCACAGCCTGTACCAGGATACAAATCTTGACTATAAGAACATAATTAAGTCATTTTACTGACTGAGCTATCACAGTCCTTTGCTTTAGTTCTCAAATCACCTTCCCATGTCTTCTCGACATACTTCCACACAACAGACCTGATTGGCATATTATGGATATTATAAACTTCATTACTTTTTCACTGTAAGAGAGAGATGGTGTGTCATTCAAGTTTATGTACAGATCCAGGATCCATTCAGCGTCCAAACACATAGCACACTCATTCATGGAGCTGAGCCCTTCTGGAGGAGCCGCCAAATGTGCAGCTACTCAAGAATTTCCCAGCATTATATGGAACCTGAAAGTTCATTACCATGTTCACAAGAGCCATCTACTGGTCCCTATCCTGAGCCAGCTCAATTCAATGCATCCCATCCTCTCTCTCTCTATCTAAGATCCATATTAATACTGTCCACCCACCTATGTCTTTGTCTTCCTAGTGGTCTCTTTCCTTCGGGCTTCCCCACCAGTATCCTATATGTATTCCTCTTCTACCCCACCCCCCTTCATGCTACATGCACTGAAATTTGTATTTCAATTTCCTGATTCATACACACAAGTTTATGTACAACACAACTTAAACTGGTCAGCTTACCAAATATGACTGGTATATCTGCTCCTAAAGGGACAGGAAACTGTGTCTTACAGTCAGAAGTTAATATTCAACCTGTAGTGTACTGTGATATATTACGTTAAGCTTCTTACAAGCATTAAACACTGGGAGAAAGAAATAAAATGAAGTCTTTAAGTATCTCCAGTCACTTTATTATATAAAATCGTGAGGTACCATATTGAGAAATGTTGAAAACAAACTGCTTTGAGGGCAGCCTCAAAGTGGTCACTAATAATTAATTTGGAAATCAACATCCAAACACCAATTCATTTTAAATAAACTTTTTATAAACTGAGAAATAATACACACTTCATAGAGCTTGCATCTACTTGAACCAATTCTATGAAATAATCCTATCAACATACCTCCATTTCTTCCTTGTCATTGCACTTGTTTAAAAAACATAGTAATTTCCAGAATTTGACATTAAAAGAAAATTCTAAACAGCATCATATTCTTCCACTTAATATTATTAATATAGAAAACATTCTTAACTCCATTTCATATGTAACTTACCAACAATTTTAAAGTCATTAACAACAATTATCTTTTCATATTTAAGTTAAACATAATGTTCAGTTACCCTGGTAACATAAAGCTCGAGGTGTCACGATACTTTGCACCCAGCAGCTAACATAACAGAATCATCAAGTGCACAGGGTGGTTCAGTTGTCATGAACATGACAAAGATGATGCACAAATCTACATACGTTTTAGTGGACTGAATGTATCAATTTCAGGTAGAACTTTCCAAGCTTGTAAACTTTTGAACTCTCAACAGTGACATGCTGTAATGAAAAAACTGGATCCATTAAACTCCAACACATCCTGCTCTACATGATTATCAAATGAAATGGTAAAAAAACTGCTCACTGAACAAACACTGTTTACAAGTAATGCTATATAACATTTCTCTGCCAACACCCTTCAGACATTCATCCTATTTAATGTTAATCATTCTTTAAAAATATTGATAATAATGAAATGAAACATTCTAACTGAATCTGTATTTTTGTGATTTGAATGAAAGTAACAAATATTTTAACTTAAAAGCAAGGTAACATAAGCTTACATAATACAATGTTCAAGAAAATGTACGATCAGATGTTAAGAAGGCTATTCAGCATTTATGTACCAACAGACCCAGGAATTCCATAATATGTATGGCATATCAAAGCCACCCAATTATAATATGCACTGAGACAAAGAGCCATACCATAATGGTGTATGTGGCAATGCCAATAAAGACTTCATATATACCAGGAGGATACAAGGGGTTGGTTTCATGTGCTGAAATTGGCTACGTATTGAGTTAAATTTTATCAAATACCATCTTAAAAAGTTTGAGAACATATCCTTTATAGTATGCAGTATCATGAGTTCACAACCAAAAAGTATTACAACCTTGAAGAGTTCTACTGCACATCATACACAAACAAAATTCACTTTCCTTTCCATACTGATCATAACTGGCATGCTGACAGCACACTGCCAAACAAACCATGTGTAATTTGTACTCTTATTCTACAATATCATCTTCATTAATTCAGAAGACAAAATTATGGTGCAATATTTTACTAAACAAATACAGCTACCCAACTAACTGCCTGCAGTTGATAAAGTACTTACAAATACAGTTTAATGAAAGGATAAATGAAAATTACTTTATACAAGACTAAACTCATGTGCAAGATAAATGACCAGCTAATCTGACATGAACCACTCTGCTCACCCATGTGACACACAGTGCCTGAAAAAAAAAACACATTTTTTTTAAACTTAAGAGCTTTGTATTTAATTTGTATGTCTTGCAGTTTTCTCTACAGTAAGATTTTATTCTGTTCTATCATGGTTATCTTATGCATTTTTAATAGTGCTGTATTCTACCTGATATAGTTCAGTATTTTCTGCAGTTGCATTTCTCTGCATTTATCATTAGAAAGATATATGTACAAAAATACTAGGGATTGCAGCAGAGAGAAATAAAATATGTGACAATTCAGAACATGCTGTTTTTGTTTAAGGGACTCAATTTCTCTTTGCATAATGTTACTGTCCAATGTGGCTAAACTGGGCTTATCATGTTCAGTATCTTTTTCCATGCATGGGTGAATAACCTCAGCTGTCAATTACCTGGGTAGTTTAGCTTAACAAACTCAAATGCTCAATTAACCACAGTCAAGCTTAAGATGCCATTCTAAGATTCCATGAGCAGGCATGATTTCTATTTCATGCAATTCCCTCCGGAAATTCAGCATCCAATTACAATGCAGAGAGCTACAATCTTAACAACAATGCATACCTAGTCTTATGGATGACAAAAGTAATCATACAAAGGGCCATATGTAATGCAATTCAAAGAGACCTGCCAGCTATTTCTGAGTATTTTCTAAAGCAATGGTACAACAGAGTTCAGAAGCAGAATATCTGTATGATACAACAGCAAGGTATCCTGCTACTGCTTAAAAAGAGTCATATCCTCCAACAAGGGAGAGTGCCTTGGTATATACACCCAGAAATTAATATCCAACCAGAGTGTGACCAGACCCCTCTAAGGAATTTGATATGTTAATGCAAGCAAAATGTTGGAGCCTTCAAACATATGGCAGATTCCAGTCATACAAAGACTCTAAATGCTCGCACACATTCATCCACCAAGCTCAGATACTTACAGATGTGGCACTGCAACACTCATTTCCCCACTTTAAACCTAACAGAAGGAAATCACTAAGTGTAAAATCTGTGGGAGTTGGGAACACTGAAGTGGTGAGACCACATTTCAGTAAAGTGCTCTTATTCATCACGATGAGGACAGACCTTCACCTCCCAATATTAATATAAGGTCCCAACTTTGCCGCCATCCAAACTCAGTAAACAAGACCACATCTGAATCCAGATACTGATCCCCACATCTGACTATGGATACCACCAACTTCATATATTACTGACAGTCAAAATCCATAGGTATGCTGCAAAGCTTACCGCATCTATGAGCAAAGGCTGCCATTGAACACCATCATGAGTTGAACCTATCAACATGAACCCAGTTAAGACATGTGTAAGGTAGGTCAACTTCAACAAACTCAGCACAACCACATTCAGAATCTGATAGTATTAGCTTATCCAAAGAATGACCAGTTACCAGAAGCCAAGAAACAATTCCCAAGGCTTATGCTAAAGATAGAAATTGTACATACAGTGCCAAGTGCTTTGTGATGTTGAGAGTGTACAGAATATGAACAAAAACACTACTGATTTTGCTGCCCTTACATTACTACATGCACTGTCTGCTGATTGGACACTATCTCTATATAAAACAATGGGGACAGCATCACACCAACACGAACATTATAATAAAGTGATGAACAAGATAAAATGAAACTAAAAAAATTTATCTTATTCTCAAGAAAACAGCAAGCCAATTACTTATACAACTGTGAAGCTCTTAAGTTTCATAATACAAAGATCATTTTCAGACGCCATGTGCTTCCAACTCTCAGCATACTATACCCATCACTAAACACACTATAGCCTGTATATCCAGGTCACATTACAAAACTGCATCAACCAACACACCTGCTAACAACAGTGAAAACACCTTCAAAGCTTTACTGCAATTTGGCCTATATCCTATCCAGTTCATTTTAAATAACAAACCTTTAAACAGAGTGAGATATCTTTTACTGTGGTCAGTACAGTTCTGTACAAATGACCTGGGTTCAGGCAATGTATTTTGGATGCAACACAAGTAGGACCAAATCCTGTTACCCAAAACTAAGCAACAGCCCTACCCCACCTGTGCATGTCCAATCATTTTGGAGGGTGGGCAATTCAAAATAGATCTACTCTATGCCATATAAATAAACACACAAGAAAATGACAGAAGGAAACATTTCTTCAATTTTTCATTCAGGAAGTTAATATGACAATGAAACATAATTTCAGTTCAACATAAATTATACGCGGACAACTTTAGGGAATATGTCCTGATGTTTTTGCATAGTGATAAACAAAGGATGTATGTATAGTAAGTCATGTAGAACCCTGAGTTAAAACCATCTGCCAGTTTTCTTAGAGAGGTGTGATTTCTTTCTATGAGATTCACTGTCACTTTGAATAACCAACAAAACAAGAACAGAACATAAGTGCTATAATCTTCTTCCTCATGAATTTATATGTACTAATTATCCATCTTAATTGTTGTTTTTGACACAAAGTGTGCTGCACCAATACATTAGGACAACAAAAGCAAAATAAAAATCTAGGTGCTGTATGGAACAATACAACTGTGTGCTAGGTTTTCTCTCCCTTCTCACATTATTAATTCTAACAGCAACAAATACACTCTCAAAAACTATCTTGAAACAAACAGGAACACACAAGAAAGACAGAACCTTCCAAAACAATATGCTTACCACTGAAAAATATGTAAGGTACCTTCTATAAGTTCAAAGCCTGTATTTTACACAGCAAATATCGTTCATATAATATTTATCCTCATTTTATTGTATTCCAAAATTGAAATATAAAAGAGGTAATTACCGGTGTTGTGTTGTCCTGCTATTGTTATTGTGGGCTGTTTTATTGAGTGTTTATGTACTGTTGCTATATACCAGAAAAATAAATCCCTGAATAATTGAAAACCTTGTGCCTGTTACATCTGTGTGAACTGTTGCGTTGTATGTAACGTGTCTATTGCCTGAGAAAATGGTGAGTAACCATCTAAAATGTACACTGGCATCTACTTCAACATATCAGTCACCTGAAAGAATACAATCATTGTCAGAGAAAAGCTAGAAGGAAGGAAGGGAAATTTCATGTGCAGATCTGAGATTTACAATACACCAATTTACACACTCAGAACAAATTCTACACTTGCATCATAATATAAGAGAAATATTTAATTTAATAATGTTATATGTAAAATGTACATAACACATCTGACATCAAAGAAAAAACACATAATTGTGCAACATTCTTCACAGTTTGTTGACCAAATCTTTGGAGTGCAACCTAGAAAACCATTTCATTACATAACAACACCAGCCCTCCAATCTGGACTCTACTCACCTAGTGGACACAGGGTCTAAATTTTAAAGACAAGAACTTGTAACAGAAGAACATTTAAATCCTGATCCTAAGTCAGTATTTTTACTGACACACAAATTCCATAAGCAGGTGTTATCCAAACTGTAGGCTTACCATGAGGAACTTACTGTTGACAAAGAGATACATATTCTTTTCTTGGAGCAGGAAGCCAAAAACAAAGCATAAAATTTATGCCAAATAATTTAAAAATCCATATAATTTGTGCCTAAACAATTTTACACTGATCACAATCAGTACTATGTTCAGTGTGAAATCTAATTTGGATTCATTTATTGCCACAGCAAATCAAAGACCCTGTAAATATAAGAAACAGTGAAAAACAATGCCTTTGGCAGCTTCAGTTCGATTTCTTTCATGCATTAGAATGTTAATTGTCCATGTGTCCAGCAGGCTTTTGCAAATACACAAGGCAATAATCATAGAGAATTCAACTGAGGAATCTTGGGTTATGATACTGGGAGTTTAACGAAACATCACAAAGGAATATTACAAATATTAACATAAATTATAACTCTTAATATTAATACTGTATAATTAATGACATTCAATGCTGTAAAATCTCTGCAAGTTTATAAATTATATCCCACTTCCTCTGATTCATAGGTTTTAACTTGATATGAAATGGAAAGCAAATGTGATGTGGCAAACTTTCTTACAAGCAGTTACACAGTAATTCAGAAAATATAGAATTACAATTAAATATTAGCTATCATTGGACTGTCAATATATTCTGCCAAAAGGAATAATTGTGGTATAAATATCTTGATCCTGATGTTCTCACAGTGGTGGCTATGAAGAATTCTATCTTCTGTGATATAACACCATGTAGTCCAGTGAACATAAACTGACTTTCACCATACTATAAAACCTTATACCCCACAAGACAGAACTCTCTGATACAAATGTCAAAACAGGCAGAGAAATTTTAAATATACAAGAAAAGCCTTCCTCTCTTGGCCATTATCTTTAGGCAAATAATGACCTTTATATGTGTATTTCTGTCACTTAGCTGCTTAAGTCAATTCCTCTCACCTAACCTCTTCAAATCATTGACGTCTTAGGTCTTCATTCCGTTAAGTTCTCTTTCTTTCTACTTTGACAGTGTCTTCTCGCAACAGAATTCCTGTAACCTGTTATTTATAACCAAGAAATAACTGTTCTCACATGAAATCTGGAAACATTAAAGAGCATGAAATTAAATATAACAAATATCATAAGCATATGGCAGATTAATATTAACAGATTTCTTTCATATTTTACTGACTTTATTCTAGTTGTAAAATAAACGGCTCAATTACAACTACTATAACGCAGTAAAGTTGAAAGAAATCCTCATTTTGAAATGCTTAAAATTGGGTCAGGAGATCTTTGACACGAGAACTTCATAAAGTCCAAACATTTTTGATCATTAAATTACATACTAATATTCTGCACTGCATCACTGGATGTTTAAAATTCTGCACTTCATATAATTACAGTTAGTTGTTACACTGGGATAATGAAATAAATAAAACTGTACCTCTTACTGCAAAAATGTGTTAAGAAGACATAAATTTAAATGTTAATAGATTCCCATGAGAGCCCAAATTATCTGTAAAAGGGAATGACTTCAAGATCGAATGAATTATTGCAGAGATTGTCCTCTTGTTGGGAGGGGGGCAAGAAGAAGAAGAAAAATAAGTAGTGGTAGTGATGTTTCAACAGTAATATTAAACATAATCCTTTAAATGTATGATATAATAAGACACACCACCATACACATTATGAACATGAGTATCTCACAGTAGTGTAATAACCAATCTTCAACTTCATGGCATGAAGATAATATTTAATATACTGGTGCTGACTAGAAACCTCAGATCTATACATGTATGAGTAATGAGGATTAAGTACAGGAGATAAGCTCTGTGTGTTCAAATGCAATCTTCCCTACCATGTCATTAGTGCTTGATATTTAACACCCAGCAAGCATGTACATCATTGTCATCATCCAAACAATTTTTCCAGTTTTGCTGGTATCCTAGTACTTCTTGAACTACATCTGTAATGTTCAATCATTTTCTGAAGTCTGAATGTTTTTCTGGTGTAATCTTATTAATACAGTAAAGCACAACAATAGTCTCAAGAATACACATGTAGCCAACTCCAATTTCTGGGATTGCTCTTGGCTCAAAATCCAAATTTCACTACCATAATTATGTATTACCCTTGATATGATCTGCGAGTTTAATTATGTATCAACTGATATTTATGTGCTAAGATTTCTTTTCATTAGATAATTTATTTTATTGTACAATGCACCTTACATTACAGATGTTGGGGCAAGAGAATTCTTCCCTTACAGAAATTACATAACAAGATCATAAAATTCACAATACAGACCACAAATTCACTCCTATGGAAATCTTGTTTTTTATAAACAAAACAACAGAAAACAGTTACAAATTCAGCCAAAACAATTTTTAACAGATTATTATTTACTAAGAAAGTTACACCATATATACGCACAAAGGAGTGATGTAACAAAATGGCTGGTATCATGGTTGCTATTTCCATCTTATTTTAGACTGTGAAATGTATTAACCTTCCTTAATATATCCGGAAAGAAGTCATCAAGTTCATTTGTTGATGGGTGACAATGTGTTTTAGCTATAACTGTGTATGAATAACTATCCTTTACCATTCCTCTCAGCTTACTACATGGAAGTCAATGGAAAATTTTAATTTTATGAGAGAGCCCAATTTTCAAACCCATTTCTCTTATATAACACAGGAGCACGCTGTATTTCTGTAATTACATGTAACTTTCTTTGCCTCTAACATTATGATTTCTAAGTAATTAAATTATATACGTGTTCTAGTACTTTGACTTCTATTTCTATTTTTACTTTTTTAGCATTTCTTCAACACATTTCTATTATTTCAGTTTTCAGTATTTGGTGTATCAGTGGAATACTTTCACTTATATAACCCACTATAAAGATGGCCAAAGACACCACCAAACAGAGAAATTTTAAAGATGATTATGAGACTATCATACATGACACAACCTTCAGCATTACATTATCAAGAAAACATAAAAAGCATTCATCATTCACTTCAGCATATTATTAATTTTAAATGTTTTAAGGAAATATAATCACATTTAATTTAAATGACTAAAGGATTTTAAACTATTGTACGTAAAATTACGTAGTGTCCTTTAGTATTAGTTGTCCTTGAAGATGACCAATTAAGGCCGAAACATGCTGGGCTGTCATTAAAAACTGAATATGCTTGACGGCAAATTTTATACTTATCTTATTCATTGAACTACTTTATTACATGTCAACTGGATTCAATTTTTTACAGTCTGTTTCTGTATGCATATGTATGTATATGATTAGCAAGGGAAATAGATAAAAATTATGTGCATACTCACAAAATGTTTTCTTATATTGCTCAGGTGTAAGTGGTACCACCAAACCATTCACACAGTACGAGTGAACAGGCCATGAGGCTTAATGAAGTTACATGATTTTATAACTGAATACTAAAATTTGTGTAATTCTTCCAATTGTATTTAACAAACTGTCTTATATTTCAAAATGTTAAGAAGTACTAGTACTGTACATATCTAAGCTTCAAAATAGGATACACTCATTTATTATACATATACAGCATCAATAAAAAGACATTTATGTATAAATTGCATCTATTAACCGAATGCTTGATGAAAAGTAATAATTTTGTTGATAATTTGCACCACTCGCTTGGTAGAATGCTTCACTACCAGCGGTAGCTTCATGAATCACTTTTTAATAACATGGTGTGTATGCTACAACAACCTGTGTTTATAGTAAAAACATTAAAACACATTAATGAAGGTGCCACTACACCAGAAGAAATGCACAGTATGGTGTTCCGTTTCAGCCATTTCAGTCCAATTTTCCTCATCAACATAATGACATATGAACATTATCACAATGTCCTTGAAGAAAACTTCCTCCCATTTTTCTAAGGCATGAGAGTTCAGTTCCAGGAAACATTCCTCCAAAAGGGTTGGACTTGACTGCATACAGCAAATGAAACTATGGATAACCTTAATGAGAACTCAGAGTTTTGTTACTCCAAATTTACATATTGGCTATGGACGGTCATTTCAACCTCATTCTTCCAATATTAATGTGTTTGACAAATTTTAAAGGGGGTATCTCAAAGATTGTGTGTACTGGAATGACACTCAGACTGCTGATGACATGCAAGGAAAAAGTTCAACTGACATCAGAATCACTGCAGACACTCCAAGCAGAGTAACTGCCAATTTTCAGTGCTGACTACAATTGGTCTCGGATGGCTGTGATTCACATATTGAGCTGCATATCGAACAGTTCTAGGCATAAATAAATTATTCTCAAAGTCAAAAGGACATCTTCTGCACAGAGATTTGTTAAATTTAGTAATTGTTAGTAATTTCAATTTCTTCTTTATTCATGTACCAAAGAAAACAGGTATGTCAGGCATTTAACAAAACACACACAGAATGACTCATCCTTCATATTATTCTCTGGCTTCTAACTTAAAATGAACACACAGAGCTCTCTACCTGCTTTTACTAAAGTCATCTTCTGTTGGAAGTTACAAGAGGAGAGGAATGTGTTGAGGTAACAAATGGCCTATTTTACACAAGGAGTACAGCATCATATCTCTTCTATAACCATACACACTTACTGATAACACATGCGTCTTCATCTCAGTTCTGTAGGAAAAATACCATTATTTACTGATGATGTAGAGAAAAACAATCATCATCTACTTTTAGGCTTACCCTTTACTCCATCCAGAATGATTAGCAAAGTATCAATGAAGTGGACTTGTCACCTTAATTTATTTCAGTTCTCTTCCACTGTGATTTGTGACAAGGTCTAACAGCTCCTCCCTTTATATTATCTTCAACTGGAGAAAAATTGTGTTATGCAGCACACTTTCTTCATCATCTCCTTCAATGTGAAACTGACACATTCATTCAACAGTACACACACATATACACTTTTAATCATTCTTACTATAATATTATCCGTGAAGAGGAAAACACTGCAATATCTCTTCTTTTCCACATTTACTCCTGAATGAAGTTCAAAAACTGTATAGCAGAAGAGTGCAGTGCATTATATTTCCTCTTCAAAATGCCAACTATTTTCATATGAATTTAATTTAAAAAGTTGTTTCTTTCCTTCTCCTTCAAGTTAAGTCCACCTATCACAACATTTCAATTTCTTATGCATATATCTCTTTTACCAGTGGCCCCAACCTGACACTGCAAGAACACACTATCTCACATACCCTGTGGCATATCCTGCACGTTGAAATAAAAAAAAATTATAGTAATCTCTCATTTACATAGTCACCAAAATTTCAAATCACGTCAAGTGAAAGTCTGTGTAAGAAAACGCATTCTGCAGGCTCACATCACCCAAGGTCAGCTCACCAGAGCTGTCAATAGATAACTTCATAAACGGTTGCCTTCTTATCACCAGAGCCTGTCACGATGTACTTGTCATCTGCTGAGATGTCACAACTCAACACTGATGAAGACTCCTTTGACTAGATAAAATGCAAAAGAGAGCTATTAATTCACTAAAATCTTCTTGCACAGTCAGCCATGTCAGTGTTGAATTCAAAACTAAAGTTTCACATAGCTCCTCCACCTCTGTCATCTTTGACCAAGACACTCTCCATCTCCAACAACAAGGCTGATGCTGACACATAATCATATGTTGCTGACATATATATCAGTCTGTTGAAGTGATGCCTCGTCATATTTGTGCATTATGGGAAAGGAGGGATTCAGTGTTAACTGAACATTGACATGGCTGATTGCCTGAGAGGATTCTAGTTCATTTATTCACCATGAGAACTTCAATCTTACAGAAATATTAACATGATTATTTCTGAATTAGCTGAAGTTTCCTGGGAGATCTGCCTTGGCTTTGCACAGCAATATTTGAAAAGCTAAATATGGCTTAATTTCTTTGTACAGTTTCTCCATAAAACATGATTTCAATTACACAATTTCACATGATTAGTGTGAACTTCTGAATGACAGCAACAATGGCACCACCATTAAAAACTTTGTCTGATGTATGTCTTTGAAATGTATAGCAAATGGCCATAGTGTGAAATCTATATAGCTTTCCACTTTAGCAACTAATAATTATGCATGTGTGACAATGGCTTTTTTCATTTTTAGATAACATTAAGACAAGAATTAAAAAAAAATAATCAAGAATTGAGATGAAAGCAAAAACTTCTCTATATTTTTTTTTTTTTACTGTAATAGAAATTTAAAACATTAACCAATTGTTCACAATGTGTTGAAGTGTACTAATCATCCCTTTTGATGTCACATCATTCATTAATGACATTTTCATAAAACATTTTACTTTAAAAATAAATTCTACGATGACATCATTTTCCTTCAGGACATGAGATTTTGTTCACAAGCTGAGCTGTGCTAGTGCTGTCAACCATCATGATTCTGATGGACTGAATAGCTTGGGCGCTATAGTACAAAGCAAGAAGAACTATCTGAAAATCCTGAAAGTTCCTTTGTGAAAAATCAATCTCTGAATAGAGATCAAGACTTTTCTTTTGATTTAATCTCCAAAATTTGAGGTATACATGTGCCTAGTAATAATACCTAATGAGCAACTGGAGACAGATAATAAACATACATTCAAATTCCGAATGAAATGTTGATCTGATGTCAACAATTGTAAACATGATGATAATAAACCTCTAGTTTACGTCTGATATATATAACATAGTCAGAATCTGTATTACTGATAATCATGCATAGAAATGTATCACTAAACAGAATAATTAAGAATTTACACTTCTCACCAGCCTCAGCTTACAGACTAAAATATAATTCCTCCCATAAAGCCTTGTTTCTTATAGCTTTACAGCATTATGACTATCTTATAGTATGAGATAAATTACGTGCGAATTTTGCCAGTTGATTTATATTTACCTGGAAAATGGAGGCTCCATAGGGTGTTCGCCAAGCATTGAGCAGATTATCCTTGCCAGTCGAAACAAACCACTTGCCACAAGTTGCAAAACGTAATGAGAGGACACAAGACTCATGGAGGTGGAGTTGGTATTTATCAGGCTTGGCTGCATGCAGGACTTCAACATTTGAGTTTTCCATGCCTACTGCCAGCCATTCACCAGTTGGACAGTAGCCAAGTGAAAAGATCTGGGATGAGAAGTCATGTTGCTGCAGCTGCCGTCCCTCTCTCAGATCCCATGACCGCACTGTGTTGTCCAGCCCACCAGTCCACAGTTTTGTTCCATCAGCAGAGATGTCAATACATGATGCACCATCTGTGTGTCCTTGGAACTGACGGACTAGAGTCTGGTTGTGTAGGTCCCATACTGCAATGTTGCCATCTGAGCAGCAGCTGAAGCAAACCTATGAAATGTAAAGACACTGCTTGTAAGAAAAATTAATTTAATTTACATTTCAAATTTTTTTTTCCATTCATAAGTAACATCTCATGGAATGTCAAATGCCTAGAATTATGACCTTACTGACTCAAGGCCACACCACCAGCATAATGTTCAGTATTATCATCAGATATTAGTTCCACCCACCTGGAAAGGTTAAGGAATTTGTTCTAAAGAAGGGACCACCTCTTAAGAGAGGTTCAATTATTCCTCAGTCTTACACTGATTATGAATTAAATGAGGATCTTACTCCTCATAAGGGGGCACGTGATAGCGTGGTTGGTTGAGGCACTATGCAACAAGCCAGAAGGTTGCGGGTTCAAGTCCTGATGAGGTAGATTTTTTCAATTTACTCAATCCTTCCAACCGCATTATGCCCCTGGGGTCAACTCAGCCTCTAATATAAATGAGTACCAGGAATCTTCCAGGGGGTTAAAGGATGGCCAGCGCATAAGGCTGACAACCTTACTGCCATCTGTGAGCCAACTGTCTAGAGAAAATGAGGGAACCTTGACTTCTCACAACCCTATGGGCCTTCACGACCTGTTACAGGGATGGCTTTACCTTCAGCTTTACCTCACTCCCCACACACACAAAGTTTTAAATATAAAATGAATGCTCAATGCAATGGAAGCAATAAATTGTACAGATGATTAAAATTATCACATGAATGAATGAATGAATGTATAAGAGGTGGGCCTTCTCAGCCCTTGCACCGTAACCTACAGTGGTCTACTGTGCTTAAATAATCATCACGTAATCCAAAGATCTATAAATACCCATTTTCCATACTGAATTTAACCCTGATAATCACTTAATTAATACTCTAAAATAACTCATTAAACTTTACATTTTGTAACTATTATCCTAATGTCCTGGAAATTCATTGCACTTATATAAATTATGCATCATGTGTAACACATATACGACACTGCTACATTTTTGATGGAAGTTCTTTCTCAAATTTCTGTATTGTTTTTCCCTGCTTTATTGTTGAAACCACAGATTTTTGTTCTTCAGCTGCTTTTAAAACTGAATACAGAATAAAATACAAAGGGTTACATAACACAGTACCAATAAGATTCAAGAGATAGAACTATAGAAGAAAACCTGCACCTAACAAAACTAAATGAAGTATGAAAAGCTATGGATGAAGAATGCTGTCTTCTGGGATGTGGCGCCGTGGAAATATTTTGTTAACTGACATTTCAGAGGAACACATCGCCTCCATCTTCAGGGTATAAAAAATCCACAAGCAATGAACCAGTGTGTTTGTAGACCATCTACAGACACCTGCTAATGCTGGCTCATTGCTCGTGGATTTTTTATACCCTGAAGACAGAGGTGATATGTTCCTCCGATGTGTCGGTTAACAAAATATCTAAATGGCGCCACATCCCAGAAGACAGCATTCTACACTACTGCCAACTTTTGAAATTAAACACAATATCCATATCAAAGCGGCTTAATTAAGTATGGTGTGAAAAATGATGATCTCTGCATGAAGTTAAAACTTGTAATGAACTGCAAACTCCTGGACATGCTACTTGTAATTATACGAAGGGGGACCCAAAAATAACCGGAACCGACCTGTTGCGCGCGCATGCTTTGCAGTTACGAGTTGTGCTGCTAGGTGGTGTTAGCTGGGGGTCTCCCGCGACTGTTAGTGAGCTGGCGTCAGTCTGAGTTAAGTGGTTTGTCTGTCGTGCTCTGTTGTGTGCGTTCCTGTTTCAACCCTTTGGCGATTAGTGAGATGGCCGACCAGAAGGAACAANAATTTCACGCACACTCTTTGTTCCTTCTGGTCGGCCATCTCACTAATCGCCAAAGGGTTGAAACAGGAACGCACACAACAGAGCACCACAGACAAACCACTTAACTCAGACTGACGCCAGCTCACTAACAGTCGCGGGAGACCCCCAGCTAACACCACCTAGCAGCACAACTCGTAACTACAAAGCATGCGCGCGCAACAGGTCGGTTCCGGTTATTTTTGGGTCCCCCCTCGTACAATCAAGAAATTTATCTTCCCAAGAGAAGAAAAAAAAACCATTGTTTGGTAGTGTATACATCCTGAAAATCCATAGACTGAAAGCAGCAACAAGGTGAGATGTAGGGTATGGAGTAATGATGACAGCTGGCATCACTTCCTACTGTTAAGTAGATTTTAATGTAAATCTAGCTAGTAGTAGTAAATAAGTTCCCCATCCCTGACCTTGACAGACATATGTTCACTTTACAAAGAAGTGGGGAAATTAAGATGAAATGTAACTGTCCCAATAGCTACAAGAGGGTTAAGGAAAACCACAAACAATCTTCACCATGTTTCAAACCTATATCTTCAGCACACAAGCAAAGTGCATTTAAGGTACATCAACTTGCTTGGTATGAGAGAAGTGATCAGAAAGAAGTTTATGTTTTGAATACTCATTTTACAATTTTCTTTTGGAGTAGAAAGAAAATAAAATATTTACATAGGATGAGGAAGTCTGATTATGTATTAAGTCAGTAAGTGTAATCTGATTAATCACGGAGAACGATCTCCACCATGTGAGCTTGCTTCTAAAACAACTTCATCTATTTTTTAACTTCTCTATGAACTAACTTTTACCTTGGAGTCCGGGCTAATGGCAAGAGCATAGCAGGCAGGGGCACTAGATGTGAGCTCAGCCTTGATGCGAGGTGTAGGCGATGCCAGGTCCCATATACTTAGATTGCTTGCCTCACCACCTACAATTAGGGTTCGTCCATCTGGCAGTAGCTTCACAGAGCGGATGTAATTGTCCCGTTGCTGTAATATTGAAATAATTAAATGAAAGAGAAGAACCCTGAAATATTACAAAATTATTTGCTTTATAATTTATTTCTTCGCCTTTTCTGTAACCCCCTCATAGCTACTGGGACAGTTAAATTCAATCTTCCGAATCCAATCCCTGTAGAGTGAACCTTATGCTTAAAGACAATCAACCAGCAAACTATAAGTCAGATTCTGAAATGACCATCAGATATTCATGAGAATAACACATTTCACCTTAAACTATGCTGAAATCCATAGTACACGAAAATATTGCCTCAAGAGTAAAAAAGTAGAAGAGTTTGGTGTGGATTACACACATGTAATGTTACAGACCAAAAAAACAAACCCCGTGGCTTTTAGTCTGCAAGTGAACTATACCAACCGAGTGACCGCCACTTGTCAGCAAAGTCAGTGCCAACTTTAGTGGATATAAGGTGTTGTGTGGTTTGCGCAATGGATTCCCATGGCCATTACCTTGGTTTTCTAGACCAGAAATGTTACATATCACAGCCTTTTAAATGCATTTTCCATTTGCTCCCAATTTTTAGACATATTTGTCCTAGGTCACTGGTAGTTGAAGTAAAATAAAATCAACAAGAGTGGATAAATGTTCCCCAGTGGAATATACTTAAGCTTCAAATTCACTGTTTGTGATTTTGAATATTGTACTTCACTGGTGTTGACATTTAGTGCAGATGAAAATCTGTTATTAATATGCTAGCAAAAAGTTAATTATCCCTTGGACATTACACTAAATTGAGTTACAAATTTTCTCCCCTTTGTATTTAATTACACATTCACATACTGACAAAAATGTTTCAAATAATACTTGTTAATGAAATCAATATTCCTGGTTATGTAATACCCAAAAAACTGGAAACACTTCATTTGATTTTCAAATAGGAGCTTTATTGAATCAAATTGATAAAATCTAATTACTCATCGTCCGCTGCTGCAACAATAATTCGGATATATGAATTTATTGGTAGTGTCAAAAGAGTTTCATGTATGTCCCAACTATACCAAATATATGTGCAGCACAGGGGTGTGAAGGTTTTTAAAATGCATTACGTTGGCAAATTCCGTGGATGAGATGGCAGGAACTATGTCTTTTGCTAGCTTAACTGATGCTGCTGCAGTAGGCATGGGGCAGTCGAGTGCATAACATTGTGAGTTCATTGTTTAAATATTTTTTTTAAAAATGGTGATTCTCTTGTTAAAATGCAGAAAATATTACACAAGCATTTCAATATTGCTTGTCACAGAAAAGTTCCTTGCCGCAATACCATACAGTTATGCATACAAAACTTCATAACGAGTGCTTCCGCATTAAAAAAGAAACCACCAGCCAGTGTGTGCACAGAGCATTGAGTCTATGAGGCAGCCATTCATAAGGAGTCCAAGGCATTCAGCCAGGAAACATTCTGTTGCTCTAGGAATATCCATAGCAGTGTGAGGAGAATTTTATATAAGGGTCTAAATTTCCATCCACACAAAATGGTGGTGGCACAAAAGTTAAGCGCTCATGATATGGCAAACTGTAGCATGGTATCTGAGCGTTTAATCATAATTTTGTACAATGATGTCATTATCCTTATGATGGATGAAGAACACTTCCACTTATCTGGCTGTGTCAACAAACAGAATTTTTGCTACTGGGCAGAGAAAAATCCACAGTGGCTCCATCAACAGTCTCTCCATGATGTACGTGTGATTGTTTGGTGTGGAGTGGGAAACTTCGAAGTCACAGGCCCTTGTATGTTTGAAGACAAATGAAGACACAATGAAATGTATATGGAATAAAATGGTATTCAATGTTCATTCATTTTGTAACAATAAAAAATTTAAATAAAATTTCACTGCTTTACAGACTTTTGAGAATTGTCAGGTTCCTTCTCAGCACTCAGTTTTATCAAAATCTCTTCAACAATTTCAGTGATAAATATAAAACAAATGGATGGGCATGACACTTTTAATGCATTCACTTCATTCATCCCCCCTCCCCGCAAAGCACTGAAAAATTCACAGGTAATCTGTCTTCAAGGATACAACATGAGAAATACAAT
Organism: Cryptotermes secundus; assembly: GCF_002891405.2. Lineage (NCBI taxonomy): Eukaryota > Metazoa > Arthropoda > Insecta > Blattodea > Kalotermitidae > Cryptotermes > Cryptotermes secundus. The sequence continues at coordinate 813,821 of NW_019727402.1, read as the reverse complement.
GGCTTATACACATTATGATGTTTAAGACTTAAACTACAAATGTAATATAATTACCAGACAGTCAAGCTGGGACATGGGGCTCTTGGAGATAGGCTGGCTGATGTCCCAGACCTTGACACAGCCTTTTCCACCTGTGTACACATATTTGGTTGGGTTGCTGATGGTAACAGCACATACAACCTCGCCATGACTCAAAGTGTTGATCTGCCGTGCATGACGAGGGATCCCAGGACCAATCAGGGCATCGGTTGGGAATGGCACTGGTTGGAGTTGTCCTTCTCCATTCATATGAAATGAATAGGCACTGCAACATACATCATCATAACAATAGTGGACAAAGGAATACATTAACAATGTCCTGCACAAGTACAAAAAGTAAAATTACCTCTGTGTCTAAACACAATGCCAGACAGATACATGGGGAATATGGGAGTAGAGCTCCACAAGTAGCATTAATAAAGTCTGGATGGATCCCAGACATAACATGAATACTGGGGATGAACTTTAAAGTGCAGCACTATTATAAGCAGATGGTGGGAGAGCAGAAGTTAACTACCTTACTTATCTTGCCACATGTGACATTCCTGTTTCTACAGTGGCAGGAAGGAGAAACGAAAGAGAAAGAGAGAGAGAGAGAGGGAAAAAAAAGACAGACCCACACATACCCTCTGTTAGGAATTTAATCCTAGCCAACCAAACATTTTCATTATTCATTCAACTACAGTCCTTCTATACAAGATGGATAATTGTAGCTTTCTGGATGTTTTCCAATTTTCAATTGTGACAAATGTATATAAAATTAATATTTCCTGCCACTTTCCTATCTCCTGCCATGGATCTAATACAGAACACTGAAAGTATGGAATTTACTCCTGACTCTTGCCAATACATGCAGCAGTCATGGCTGTTAGTGTGATATGAGAATACTGCAGTAGAGATTTTAGGTATGATTCAAATCCTCAATCAGAACCATTTAATTACATGAATAAACGTTAATCCCTTAATCTGAGCATTATTCAGTCAAATTGGTATTACACCTGTTTGAAAGAAGTATCTGATTTGTCTGTGCAACATTACACACAAACTACTCATTCAAGCCTCATTCATGTTGCAGTACAACTATTGTTAAGTTGCAATAAAATTTATTTTTAATTAGCAGAGGTAGGAACATAGACTGAGGGTGTTGAGGAGAATATTTGGACCAAAGAAAGATGAAGTGACAGGAGTTTGGAGAAAACTGCATAATGAGGAGCTTCATAACTTGTACTCTTCTCCAAGTATAATTAGAATGATCAAGTCAAGGAGGATGAGGTGGGCAGGTCATGTAGCACGAATGGGGGAGACGAGGAATGCGTACAGGATATTGGTGGGAACGCCAGAAGGAAAGAGACCACTAGGAAGACGAAGACGTAGGAGGGAGGACAATATGAAAATGAACCTTAGAGAGATAGGATGAGGTGGTATGGACTGGATTCATCTAGCTTAGGATAGGTACAAGGGGAGGGCTCTTGTGAACACGGTGATGAACCTTTGGGTTCCATAATATGCTGGGAAATTCTTGAGTAGCTGCAGAATTGGTGACTCCTCAAGAATGACTCAGCTACATGAGTAAGTAAGAGGAAATTTAACTTACGGTTTTCCACCAGGAATTCCACCAAGCCCATTGGAGCCAAGGCCAGGTGTACGGACATGTGGGTGAGACTCGTAGCCAAGCTGTGAACAAGAAACACTCATACTGAAGCAGTCTTACAGAAATAATTAATCCTTCAAGGAACACTCAACAGTTTTATCCCTTTTTCTGCTGTTTTCTTCTTTTGGCTACTTTAGAACAAAGAAGTATCACATGATATATACTAACATCTGACACGAACTTAACTTACACCTGTCAGAGGATATATGTACATCTGCAGCATATAAAGGGTTAACAGTGTAATCTTCTCTGCAAACTGCTCTGTATATGAAAATTTGGAAAGAATTCTAGCCTTCCATGGACTGCAAATACTTGGATCATATGATAAAAAATATTAATTCCTGTGTGCACATAGAAATTACATGACAAAAGTTAACAAATCAGAGAATTATCAGCAGTATCTTAGGATGTGATATGCAGCCTGGTAAGCAGACTCCTCCAAAACAGAAGTCTGTAATCATTATGGTGACCATGGTAAGAAGAACCTCAACACTTAATTTATTTCACTGTCATAAGGGGAAGGTTCAGCAAGTTTTAGAATGATAATGTTATCAAAAATAACTTTTCATCTGAAGGGAGAAATGAATGAAAAAAAAAATACTGTGCCTGCTGGAGAAGTTCTGCAATTATTTTTCAGTTTAGTTTAACTGACAAATACTTAATAAAAATATTCTTTCAAATTCATTAATATCATTATCAAATGACAATAATATTCAGTTTGTTTGTTTAGAAATTCTTGTGTAAATTTCATTAGTAGGTGAATGTCAACAACACTGGACATATATATGATCATTTCACTCTTTTTATTAAATGAACCCTGAAATGAAAATAATGCTTCTTACTGCACAATTTTCAACACAGTTCCAACATCTAATCTTCATCAGAATTCAACGAAACTAATACTGTGGCCTGCTACTTAAATTCTATGAAATATAATGAAGTAAATATCAAACAAACCTAATACTGGTTAGTGTACTCCTTATAAAAACGTTTTCAAGCTGGCTAACATTTGTTTCTACTGGCACACAAAGATAAAGAAAGTGTAAGAAAGTATGTAGATTGTGTCAGTTTTGTCAAACAAAATTAGCATGAGGGTTCAGAGCAGTTCAAAACTGCATCACATAGTTCAAATGTGGAAGTACCAATAAGAAGTGAAATACCTATTTTAAACCAGTACTCACATATGTAGGAATTTTTACCAAACAGAAAATTAGTATACTCCAGGCAAACGAAATTAAGTTCTTAAGAAAGAAGATTCAGAAAACTAGAAGTGACAGAGTTAAAAGTAAAGAATAATAATAATACAAATAAAATTAAACAATTAAAGAGAACTTACGAATGTCAATAATTTGGCCATGAAGTGAATCACTGTCCAAAATGTAAATGAAAGAAGAAGAGAAGAAAAATGGGTTAAAATTGAGACCAACAGATCAGGTGTAGATAAAGAAAAGATACAAAATATGGACCAAAGTGATGGACTTGCTATTATAACAGAAGTAAAGACTGAAACTTTTAGCTCATGTTCAAGTCTGTCAGAAGGATGAAGAACAAGGAAAAGCAAAACTGAATTCCTCACTGAATACAGAGGTTAACTAGTTTGTACTTGTTCATATTATAGAGGTCCCAGGTTCAAATCCTGGCCCACAAACTGGCTATCCAGACTGAGGTTTCTCATGGTTTTCTTCAGATTCTCTAGGAAATGCAGGAATAATACCATAAATTAGGACACAACCACATCTTTCCACATCCAGTCTAATTCATTACCTACTAATCATGGTTAAATGCTAGATACTGAAATCACAGCAAATGGAAGTTTCAGGAATAATAAGAACTGAATTCCACCTGGGAAAAATGTTCTGTCTAGATCTACAGTAACAACAGTAAGTCATATAAGGGAATATGTTCAACCAACATCCATCATAACATTTCAAATTTCTTTGGATACCCAATATTACTTCACCTTAATTTATGGTACACATTTTCAAAATATACTGCATACTCATAAGTCTGAATATGTAAATATTTATAATTTTCAAGCAAACTAAAAGGTTTCACATTTAAAGATACCAAAGTATACTGAATGTATGTAAGTACATGTATATTAATGTACTGAGATATGAAATACAAAATAAGGTAACATAAACTAAGCACAAATTAAGTGCAGAAAAAAAAATTCCACAAAAGTGTCTACCATACAGAATTTAAATGTTCACATCTTCTGACCCTCATTCTGGAATAAAATCAGGGATGGAAATTGTTTTATTTCAGCAGCACTGTGATTTTTTGGTATTCCATTTCCATATATTTCTAACCCAGAAAATGCCAGTTCCATGCATTCTATGATATTAAAAAACTAATAAGACACAATAAATGAATGAAACATGCATGATAAGATTATTAATTGAAAACATAACAGGAACACACAACATGGACCAACAAGTTTAGAATTTTATTCACAGTATAACAATTCTGGTGCATATGCTCCCTTTTAATTATCCTGAAAACCATTAAGACTTACAGGGACAAAATGTATTGGGCATAAAATGTGCATTTCATTTTTTTCTACAATTTTGCTTCGAAATATTTTTTCCTCCCATAAATATTTAGTGAGTTATATTCAAGCAGGCAGAAATGTATTTCAGTCATTACTGTTGTCTGATATCAACAAAACTTTGAATATCCACAACCACTATAATATACTTTTGTCCATCATAAGTATGCATACTGTCCCTCTACCTTCAAGACCATAGTTCTAATATTTCACTTCACATTCTCAACATTCTGATTAAGTATATTTTATATCAAGTTGTCCCCATATGCCAGGGTGATTACAAGGAACTAGCCATTTGATCCTGAAGTGGATTTACAGGATACTGGATTCCTGTAATGGCAGTACTAAGAAACATACTCAATTTACAGTGCATGGCCGGATTCCTGTAATGGCAGTACTAAGAAACATACTCAATTTACAGTGCATGGCCGGATTCCTGTAATGGCAGTACTAAGAAACATACTCAATTTACAGTGCATGGCCGGATTCCTGTAATGGCAGTACTAAGAAACATACTCAATTTACAGTGCATGGCCAAAGTTCATATTCCTGCACTTGGTGAGAAGTATGAGGTTCTCTTCAGAATTCAAAGTCATACTCGACATGAAGTTAAAGTTTAGGGGCTTGCATATTCTTGCTAAGCAATACAATAGCTGAGAATTCCAGAATTACGCTACACTGTTTTCTATCTGCAAGCAAGAAATGATTTGAATCCCAAGCACAATGGGAAATTATACGGCCTATGCATTGGCTTAGTTATCATTCATAAGTCTGGTTAATGTGATAATGTTAACAGTGGTTCAAACCAAGATTAATTGGTTCATAACACTAAGAGTTGTAATTTTACAAGCATTTGCTTTATGAGCAATACAAATGCTTCAAATTTTGTAGTTTATAAAGCACCCAGTTTACCCCTCAAAAAACAATGCTATCCATTTAGAAGTGTCTTTCTACATGTATACACCACATCAAACTTGCTTGAAGTTTTATATGAACAATACTAATTGTGCTTATGACTGGGGAGAGAGAGATGTAATAATGTACTATGTTGGGTATTTGCCAGAAAGGGTGAAGAGAACCCAGTAAAGAAATTAATGGAAGGTCAACTCTGGACTCAGTCTAGGGAACTCTCTACCAGTGTATGCTATACACAGTATATAAGCTGACTAGTTTAGTGATAAAATCAAATTTGTTACAAATATCTTCCTTCCTGAATGATCAAACTGAGAACAGCCATACAGCAAAATATTCGTCTTAAATTCATGTCCATAAGTAACATAAGCCCTTAAATTCTGTCCCAATAGCACCCTCATTTCACAGCAAAATAGTTTCTGATTGTATTACTGGATGATGCAAAAGTTGTTTCCAAATTTAAGGCTGAGGATTAAGGACATGCTGCCTGGCTAGGGTTATAATATGATAGATTCAGAACAGCTCTTCAACGAACATCATTTTCATGCAGTCTTTAAAATAAGACACTATATCAAAAAGTTACAAAACATATGCATAATTAAAAGTACACCATAATACAAGTGACTGGCATGAAGAATGCCCAGTGTAGTACAATATCATTTTATGAAGTGTAAATAGCTTTCAGACCTTTCAATTCCGGTGAACTACTTTACATGCCTCATCTCTTAATTGTTATATTACATATAATGGTAGACATCAATTTTTCAAATGTTCAGCTAGGACCGAACATAAAAGCTATAACTAAATTAATTAATGTACTATAATTACTCAAATCCAAGTTCCCATCATATGCTTTTAATGTGTCTCCAACATTCAGAGTTGAGAAAATTGTGAATATTTACATCATATCAAAAAGGCAGTATGTTTTATCATTTTCTATGGTTCCATGTTACAGAGATTATCTTGGCTTCTGATGAGACATATTCTGTAACCTCTGTATAAGATATATGCGCCTTGAATTTTGCAATATGTAGGTTTCAATGTATAGATTATATGACTGTGCAAGTTGAAACCAGATCAAGGATCTGTATAGATATGTGAAATTTATAGGAGAGGGAAAATAAAGCATGACTATAAGAAAACAAAGGACATAATGAAGTCCACATGACATTCCTCAAATTTTAATGGATAAAATTATCTAAGAAACTCAGGAGTTGTACAATGAATCTGTAGTATTATAAATAACAACTTACTGTTCAATGTGAACAATGCTGCAAGTGAACAGTTCATTTTTCCTCCTACTACTGTATTAATATGATATTTCTTGTAGTCACTACAGACATAGAATCCTAAACATACTTACATGTACTGTGCAAGAAAATGAACATGTAAGTAATAATTGCAAATATATACACCTTATAAGAAATATACAGAGTGTTCAATCATTGAGGAAACCAGGGGACCAGCATGAGTCGGATACAACATTTCTCACATATTGCTGCTGTAACCGCTGAAAGCAGAATGAGTCATCAGCGCTGATAAACACGCACTCTCTCGCTAGCGTAGAGTGGATGGATCGTTTCTCCATGACTATTCCCTCACATCAGTTTCTGTACATGCACACATTCTAAGAATGCCATAAAAAGATAACACATTCCATCGTGCACATTTTGCAGCAGCCAGTTGCAAAAACAAATTCTTGCTGCATTATCTGGTTGTTTCAGCTCACGCACAACTGTTGTTTTATACAGGAAAAATTTGATTAATGTTATGGCTCTGAAAGCAGATTGTAGCGAAACACCAGTTTTCCGTACTAAGCATCTTAACGATTTTTGAGGACTGATCTGTAGTCGTGCCACAATATCCCAAAGGTTTTCTTCAGCCAGCACAATCCTCTTCGATTGCTTCTTAATGTCCACTGAACCTGTGGCCTGCCACTTTTTCACAAGCTTGGATACACACGACTTTGTGGGAACTGGCACGTCAGGATATTTACAATGAAACTTACTGATACAATTTCTCTAAGTTTTTTCTTGGAAAAATTTTGACAATAAACACACATTGTTCAATACTGAAATTCATTTCAGTATAAATGTCGACTGCCTGTCGAAATCTCTAACACAGACTGACTATTAATGCAACTTAACAGCAGTGACAAGATCACACCACCCGATATGCACATCTGTCAGTGCTAATGACTCATTCTGCTATCGGCAGTTACAGCTGCAATCTGTGAGGTATGTTGGGCTGGGTCAGTGGTCTTGCAAAGTTTCCTTCTTCGTTGAACACAGTGTACTTCATTGAGCACCCAAAGCATATGAACAGAACACTACAAGAAGTAAAATAAATTCCCTTTGCATTAATGATTATCACAAAGATTAAGTGATGTTTATCTTTACAAAATCAATTTTAATTGCTGGGTCTTACTCACTGAATGATTGGATTCGTATTCCATATTCCGTATTGAGGGGGTGGGTTTCCCCATGCACTTAGACCGGTTAATGGTCCATTGTGCATCCCCCCTTAATTTCTACTGTCTCCATACCCTACCAGTACTGGTGCTTACTATCAGCCCCTTTCTGCCAGCAAGGTTCCAACCTCCTCTGGCAGTGGTATCTAATAGTTAGTCCCTTTCTGTCAGGGAGGTCCCTCCTCCTCTGGCAGTGGTACCTAATACTTCCCCCACCTACCGGAGGAATTGGAAACTACTTGGGCGGGAAATGTTGCCTAATTTTGCTCTGAGGTCTCCTAGAGACATGAGGATCTTTTACGTGCCGTAAATCTACAACACGGGACCCACCGCTTAAAGTCCCTCCCAGAGGACTTGTTCCCTGAATTTTTCCGCCCTTAAAAATTCCACGACCTCCGCCGGGTTTTTGAACCCGCATACTACGAGTCATGAGGTGGGAACGTTACCTCTAGACCACGGAGGCCACGAATGATTGGATAGTATTCACAGTCTGCAAATTAAACCTGACAGGAAAATGCAGAAAACTGAATACTAAAAAGGCTAGCTGCAGGCCAAAATGGAAAAAGTTGTAGAACTTCAAAATGTAAGTTTACTCAGAAGTGTCAATACTTTTACAAATATTTGTTCCCTTCGAATGCTGATGACTTCCTTTCCTTATGTCCAATTGTTTCCTTATGTCATATTTTGAAAGATCAAGGATGTGTGAAAGACTAGAAGTCAATTATTCCATAGTACACATTCCACCCATCACATATACATGTCTAAAACTGAATTTTGAGGCCCAAAGCACATAACCTGGATTCAAGTAAACATAGTAAAACAAATTCACAATCCACAGAACATTAACTGGGAAAGTCTGATTGTACAGAGTTCTGATTCCAAAGGTAGAGGGAAACTATTCTCTCTGAAATCCTACCATAGGTGGTCTGGAGTAAGGGGAGGGTGCCACACTGTTGTAAGGGCTAGTGTCACTGCTTCGGGAGCCCCCAACTCCCCCAGCCACCAGGGTGAAGGGGGGGTAGGCCCCCGGGGGGAGCACCACTCCGGGCACGGCAGATTTCACTCCACTGGAGCCAGGCAGCGTGGGCGCTCCGGAACAGGTTGGGGTCGTGACCTTGGACACTGGCGTGGAGGGCTTGTCGGCCTATGACAGGTCCAACAACATAAGAACCCTACTTCAATGCCTCACATTCCCACTCCTGATATGTAATACTTCTAGTATCTTCTCTAAAGAGGAAGCAAGATTAGTCCTTCATAACAGTATGTTTGTAGGTCTGTGACAGTAATTTCAAAGCACACCAGACTTAATTCAATTGCATAATATTCAAGTTAGTCTGAAGCCAAACTACAGCGTGATCATAAAGTTATATTACAAGATGTGCTATTCTTAATATTATTTATCCCACTGTGAGAAACATTTATATTTTCACAATCAATTACTATTTTTCCACTTATCAATAATTCTATGTACATCATCCAATGAGCTCTCCATGTTCTATGTTCTAGGCGATTCTGTACCTCCACTAATATGTTAAACCTCTTTCAAAATAACACTGTAGGAGAATGTGTCCTAAAGGGATGATACAATGTCTTATTATCCACCATGCAGTTTTAACTCAGAAGGGCAAGACAAAATGGAGGATATCACATTGCATACATCATTTATTCCATGATTCACTTAAATAGGGACTCGCTGTGCTATGCAGGTAAGTTCAAACACAAGTGGTGTAAATGCCTTCACCAGAATATGTAAAGGTGTACAAAGATATACAATTTTAGACAGGGCTTGAGGTGGGGCGGGATGGCATCACGGTTCTTTTCTAAATGGCTTAAAAGCATCCCATTACTTCTTTGGCACTAAATGCAATGTACAATACCCAGGGCTTGAGGTGGGGCGGGATGCAGCAGGATGGCATCCCGGTTCTATTTTCATTCCACCTCAAGCACTGATTTTAGATTGAATTACTTGAGTAATGATAACAGAACATCAAATTTTCAGATAATTAGGCCAATAAATGCCAAAGTCCTGACTTACTATACACTATGTAGTAACACCTCATTGTGGCATTTTCTCAAGGTAACATATCATATTTCTATGTTCACTATCAATCATGCCATAGTTTATTAACACCATACTTTTTAATTGGAAACTGATGTACCCATAAGCAAACACTAGCCTCAGGCTCTTCACACAGTCTCTTTACTATGAACACACATGTATAATTTAATACTGAGACAGCAAGAGGAAGACAACTGTACAATATGCTAAAGAATTTAAACTTTCAAAGCCTGTGAATAACATTCAGTAGCAGTGTTGTTTTCAAAGTGAAATTTTTTGAAATGTTTCCAAATAAAATAAATAAAATATTGGTAGCATATGATTATAATGTAAAAGTGACATGGAATATTTTGAACTGTGTATGCAGAATATTTACTTATGTAATCCATGATAAGCACAGCCCTTTGTACTATTCGAAAATACAACATGTGAAAAACTTTCCAGAACTAGCTGCCAACTATACCCACTACAAACATTGCTAGGTACGGATTATTGTAAGTAAAAGAAGATATCAGATTTAATTTAAATAAATGTCACCTGAGAAAAAACATTATAACCACATGGGTTAACCGAAACTGAATGCATACAGTGAAAATGTATATGAATACTGAGGAATACAACATGGTAAAATAAGACATATTAATCACTTTTGATCATTCTTTTTAAACATAACATTAAACAAATTTTGTGTGATAGAACTTTACCAGTCATTAATATACATCCCACCCACAGGACATAAAATAACTGTGTTCCTCTATATTCTAACTGGATTATAGCCACAACTGAGAAAGAAACGCAACTGTTGAATTAGCCGAAGGTACAAAATGATGATCATGCAAAGTTAAAGTTACAAATCAATCCATCTACAGACACCATACAAATTAAAATTACGCATGTACGACAAAACTAATGTTAAGTTTCATTTACAGTTTAATAAAAATTAAGTGAAGCTAGGTACAAAATCTTACATATGTTATGATGAATAAATGAGAAGAGATGATTTTATTTTAAGTCAGCTTTATGGACAACGTAACTTATATAAATAGTTGTAAGTATAAACAACACAACATATACTATTTATAAAAGAAGAGCTGACATATCTGTAACTAATTTTCTGAGCAGAAAATCTGTATTATGAAGACAGCCAGTCACCAGTTTGGATGCTGTGTGATCAATAACCTGATTCAGTCACAAGCATTCTTTGTATATGTATTCATACAGGACTGCATGCAGTAATGTATTTATATTACTGGATTCCTCAAAATAGTTCTAATAGTAAAGTTCATACTAAACTTGTGTTTATGGCAAAGTTTAATTTGATTGTAAAATAAATTCACAAGGATATAATGTTCCCACACTCTGGGAATAATTTACAAATATGTATACAAAAGAAAGACAGGGAATGTCAAAGGATGGACTGCAGAAACTAGTTTAAACAGTCTTAATTTAATAATGAGATTTTACAGATTTTAATATCTTTTATAGTGATAGCTCAAAAGTTCTTTATACGATAAAAATTACAATTGGGACTAGAATAAGCTAAGCAGCTCGATCAATTATAGCAATGTGGTGACATAAATTCTGAGAACACAGGAAAATTCTCAAAGTACTCATCGTGGACCACCACATATTAAAATTCAAATTATAATGTATGTTGAGTGTATGAAGTTTCACTTACATGTTCTTTGTTCAGTGACTTGAACAAGTAATAATTTTAGCACATACTCAATTGCAAAAGGAAGTAAACTACTCTGAAGATGGAGGCAGAATGTTCCTCTGAAACAGTGATACCCATTTACCACAATATATGGTATCATAACCCAGAAGGCCACAACATGAAAATTCTACAATGTTATTCAAGAAATCATAAACAATGAACTTCAGCAGGAGTCACAGAATTTAATAGACAGCAAGTGTTCCAACAGTTGGGCTAAATATATGATGCATAATGTGACTGTATTGAATTTTTTAAAAAAGAAACAGGTTTACACTGAATACATGCAGTACAGTTTTGTGTGTCATGATTGAAAAACAAAACTTAAATTTTATAAATTCAATACTTCACCTCAAACAACTGAAACAGAAATAAAGAACGTTGCTGGCCATAACAAGTTTAGACTAAACAGCACCCTTACTGGTGACAAATTTGGCTACCCATGCTACCACAAGACCACTGCAAAACAAGCCAAAAGACCATCCGCTTTTTCCCCACAAACCTACAAATAAGATTCTCTGTAATGTGCCTATTAATGCATTATCCTATATCACATGTAGCAAACCCATAAAAGTAGTATAAAAATTAATGTTGCATAACGACAAAAAGTAACATCAGAATGAAGAGAGAGATTCACAACCCCATAACAAACAATTTACAGTCTTGTTTCCAATGTCATGACATTGTGATGAACACACTAATTAACATTCTCCAATTTTTCTTTTAAATATGAACAATTCCACAAGACTCTGACACATGAAATCATGTTTTCACTGGAACTAGTGTATTCACATATCATTCGGTGGATTCTTTAGGTCAGAAAACAGGAACTGTGCACTATCCAATAACATATTATTTTACATGCCCTTCAGCATATTGTTATGTAAGTCTAAACATTATAAACTGTTCTCTGAGAGTCTTTCCACATGTCGCATGTAAATGTTGTAACTGAAGTCTGACATGATGGTTAGACAGATGACAGAATAAAAATGCAAAGGGCAAAGAATTTGAAATAATATTTTCACCCATCCTTAGAGAAGTAGGACAAATATTACAGGAAACAAGATGAGAGCAGTTTCTTCTGTCTATAAAAGAGGCATTTCCAGGATGAAGGACGGTCACTATTAAGAAAAGGAAATCACAATAGATGCCCAAGCAAAAGATTTGCGAGCAGAAAATTAACAGAACAGTGCTATTATCTAGCAGAAATTTATGAATGAAAATATTATTACAGACAGCAAATTTTCAGTAGACAGTTATAGACAACATAAAACTTAATTGCAGTTTATTCAGTGTTACTGGAAAGATGATGTTCTGTACATGACTGAAGATACAAACATATGAATTTGGTGTGCTTTTTTTTATCAAAACCTGAAAGAACAATTCACCTGTTCTTGTCAATAATATGGTTGGGACTGCTGGGACATGTATAGGGATAGAAATTTTTGTTTTCTACTATATATCAAGGTAACAAATGACGCTTCTTTACTTACAAGAACGGTGTATTATGTTGCCATCAAGGCATTCCCAATCATTGTCATGTACATATTTTTCAGTAATGTAAGTCATGTTTCCAGTGTTAAGAAATCACACATAACAAAAATTAAGTATGAAAAACTAAAGTAAGGCAGGTTCAAGTCTCAGCTTCCTGCTGAATAAAAGATTTAATACTCCTAGAGAATGATGTAAGTAAATTAAGCCTGAACATTGCAATGGTACTGTCACATGCATGATGACTACAGAGAGGGTTTGGATTCATAATTTACTAAACTTTTACAGAACGTAACTACAAGTAACTATAGCACTATCAATAACTGACACACTCTGTGGATCACTACAGAACATATCAAGTCTTCTTGATCTGCTGTGTCTTCACCAGTTATTGCTTAGTAATAGCTTCCAACAGGGGACGTTCCCCTTACTCTGGGTTCCAGAACTATCCCCATGCATCAGCTACCAGCTTCAAACAGCAACAGCTCACGATTGAACTGCGGCAGTCCTCTGACTGCTCACCAGCCAACTCACTTCACTCTGCTGTACTCAACTGCACTGCACTTACTGAACTGAACTTAGTTGGTCCCATGATATAGCCTCAGAGCAGACCACATAGAAAACAGAGCTACCAACAGTACTTCACTATTGGGCATGTGCTGCTTCCTAGCAATGGCCACTTTTTCATGATCATTGCTTACCAATGGATATATATGGCACAATGCAACCTCCTTAAGGCTATTTGCTCTGAATAACCTACAAGCATACTCCCATTTCTTCTTTTCTCAACAGCTGTGGTTGTGATGTCTGTGATCAGTCTTGCTTCCTTCTGCATGGCTCAGTTCTCATGATGATTACTCTTCAACTGCTCCCACTGCTCTCTCATTAAGGTTGCTCATCCTGAGTGGCTCCTGATAAGGTGCAAGCCGGTCAAGAAGTGCTGCCATCAACCTTTATCTGGGAGTGTGCATCTGACATCTCGTCTTTAATTTCAGAGGAGGCCAACTCCTCCACAATGTCCAGTCATTCACTTCCTGTAACCAGATGGAAATCCTGCCTACTTGCTTCATGAACTTCAGTCCAAAGGTTTGCCTGACAGTCTTGTTGTATGCCCTCTTGCTTCCTAGACATAGCTGACCTATTAAGCCCCAGTCCCTTATGCCATTGTTGCACTCTGGTCATGTCTGACACCTCTTCCTGAGTGTTCATCCTTCAGTGGCTCCTTGAACAACACTGTCCCTGCCTGGTCCCTGGTGTCCATGTCCCTTGTGCAGTGTAGGAATGCAGGGCAGGTCAACTATCCTCAGGCAGTGACAAACTTGTACCAGGACCCACTACTGCCCTGGGTCCATTTCTTCAACTGTCAGAGGCGCGTCCTACTGCTAGATGTAGGGCCCCATATCGGTCCTCCAGTGCTCTGATAGTTTTCACCACAGCCTCTCCCTTACGAATGTCCTGCTGCTCAGCTATGGCTTTTGACTATTCTCAGTTGGCCTCCAAATCCATGGTGTCCATGTTGTTCAACCTATCTTCAAAGAGAGGAGCACACAGTAGCATAGCTGGTTGAGGAACTGTGCTACAAGCCGGAAAGTAGCGGGATCGAATCCCGGTGAGGTGGATTTTTTCAATTGACCTAATCCTTCCGGCCACACTATGGCCCTGGGGTCGACTCAGCCTCTAACAGAAATGAGTATCAGGAATATTCTTGGGGGTAAAGGGCGACAGCACGCAGGGCTGACAACCTTACTGCCATCTATGAGCTGATTGTCTAGAAACTGTGGGAACCTCAACATCTCACACCTCTAGGGCTCCACAGCCTGTTAAGGGGATATCTTTACTTTTTTTTTAACTTCAAAGACACCCACTGCGGCCTCCATTGCAAAGCTGAAAAAGTTAAATGACCAGATAGTGATCACATTCCGGCAGAATTGATTCAAGCAGGAGGTGAAATATTACATTCTAAGATCCATAAATTAATTAATTCTATTTGGAATAAGGAACGAGTCTATTATTGTACCAGTTCACAGGAAGGGTGAAAAAACTGACTGTAGTAATTATCTTGGGATGTCATTGCTGTCAACTTCATACAAAATTTTATCCAACACTATTCTCTCAAGGTTAAGGCCATACACAGATGAAATTATTCGGGATCGTCAGTATTGGTTATGATGTAACAGATCCACTCCTGATCAGATCTTTTGCATTCATCAGATACTGGAGAAAAAATGGAGGTACAATGAGATAGTACATCAGCTATTCATTGACTTCAAGAAAGCCTATGATTCAGTTAGGAGGAAAGTATTGAACAATATTCTCAGAGAGTTTGGGGTACCCATGAAAGTATTCAGGCGTATTAAAATGTGTTTAAATGAAACATATGATAAAGCCTATACAGGTATACATTTGTCTGATAATTTTCCTATCCTGAATAGGCCAAAACAAGGATATGCTCTATCGCCACTATTTTTCAACTTTGCTTTGGAATATGCCATTAGAAAGACCCAAGAAAACCAGATGACACTGAAATTAAATGGGACACAACAGCTGCTTGTCTATGGTGATGATGTGAATTTGCTGGGTGGCAATGTAGATAACATAAAGAAAAACAAAGAAACTTGAACTGATATTAGTAAGGAGGTTGGTCTGGAAGTAAACACAGAGAAAACTAAGTATGTGTTGCTGTCTCATCACCAGAATGGAGGGCAAGATCATAACAACAAGATAACAGATATTTTGAAAATGTGGCACAGTTCAGATATTTAGGTACAACAACAAAACCTGATTCAGGAGAAAATTAAGAGAGACTGAATTCAGGCAATGTTTGCTACCATTCAGTCCAGAACCTTTTGTCTTCCTGTCTTTTGTTTAAAAACGTAAAAATGAGAACACAGAAAACTATAATTTTGCCTGTGGTTCTGTATGGGTGTGAAACTTGGTCTCTGATATTAAGGGAGGAACACAGACTGAGGGTGCTTAAGAACAGGCTGTTGAGGAGAATATCTGGATCGAAAAGAGGTGAAGATACAGGAGGCTGGAGAAAACTACATAATGAGGAACTTCATAACTTGTACTCTTCTCCAAGTATAATTAGAATGATCAAGTCAAGGAGGATGAGGCGGGCAGGGCATGTAGTACGAATGGGGGAGACGAGGAATACGTTTAGGATATTGGTGGGAAAGCCAGAAGGAAAGAGACCACTGGGAAGAACAAGGCGTAGGTGGGTGAACAATATTAAAATGAATCTTAGAGAGATAGGATGGGATGGTATTGATTGGATTGATCTGGCTGAGGATAGGGACCAGTGGAGGGCTCTTGTGAACACAGTAACGAACCTTCGGGTTCCATAAAATGCCGGGAAATTCTTGAGTGGCTGCACAATTGGCAGCTTCTCAAGAAGGGCTCGACTCCCTGAGTGAGTGAGTGAATGTGGATGTCATTACTATTTAAATATGACTGTTGGTCACAATAATTTTATACTTTTAATAAATAACTGATAGTCAAATTGTCAGTACAAGCAGTTTGTTTTATACAGGTGTCATTTTTCTAAAACGTTTCTGTCATTTATGACCATCATAAGGTGTTCATAAACAATAAAATGTTCATTACTAGACTGCATGTCACAATGGCTCCATTGTCCTGTAAAAGTTTTTAAGCAGAATTACAATATTATTTCAATATATTTAAACAGTGTACTTCTATTTCAATATACGAGTATTTAAACGTAATTCCATGTAAAAACTTTTACATGACAAGACTAGTGACAATTGATCCAATGCAACACTCAGTCTGGTAATGAACATACTCGTACATGCATTTTGTTGTTTATAAATGCCTGATGATGGTCGTAAATGACAGAAACATCTAGCAAAATAACATCTTAATAAAATTAACCAATTTTATTGACAATTTGAGTCTATCAGTTTTTTATTAAAAGTATAAAATTTTTGTGATCAACTGACTTATTTACACAGTCGTAACTGCAGCAAAAGTGATTTATTTTTAGTTGCAGTGAACATGACTACTGGGAGCCCTACATCCCCAAAAATTGTGTGACTGTGGAGCGACAGTAAAGGATAATTTAATGATGATTACTTGTGGACATCTACAGAGTAACAAAAAATTTATGCCCTTAGTTACAAGTGGAATTCCATGGTTGAACCCTCACAGTGAATGCATACGAGAAGTAACAGAGGAAAACATTTCTGTAGTGGGGCTATTTTCAAAAGCTGTTGTTTGTGTCTGAAAGCTTCTCAAAATTAATTCTAAGATGGAAAAGACCCGAGGACCTGTCCAGCTAAGGGAAAGAAGAGAAGGAATAAAAATTTAAATTTCTCTTCTTTGCAATTTACTTCGTATGGTTCTCAGCATTTATGACTCTCATAAGGAATATTACATAACTCTTCTTGAACCGTCTTAATATGAGGGTAAGTCAATAAGTAAGTTACAAATGGTTATAGAACTTAAACAAATAAAAGTACTGATTTGAAAAATGCTTTTATTTCTCAACATAATCTTCCTGTACAATGAGGCACTTGACCCATCATTTCACAAGCCCCTGAAAGCCAGCACCATAAAATTCTTTGGGCTCCTGTCGGAACCAGGGGTGTTCACACGGCATGGCCTACCTCATAATGCATGACAGCTTTGGTTTTCACTAAGTCTGTGCACGACTGGAGCCGCACATGCTGACCCCACAACACAAAATGCAAAGAATGGGTCTGGCATTACACCATCTCAATTGCTATTATGATGAAGGACACAATATGCTAGCCGGAACTGTCACAGGTGATGAGTCTTGGGTTCACTATTACCAGCCTGAGAGAAAGCATGTGTCAATGCAGTGGAAATATCCTGTGTTGCCTGCGAAAAAAAAAGTTTAAGGTGACACCATCCTCCAGGAAGGTGATGCTCACAGTCTTCTGGGATCATGAAGGCATACTGCTCACCGCATTCCAGCCTCAAGGACAAACCGTAAATGCCGACTCCTGCTGTAACATCCTCAGGAAAATTCGTAAGGCCATTCAACAGAAGCATGCAACCTGTCATGCATTATGAGGTAGGCCATGCCATGTGAACACGCCTGGTTTTGACAGCAGCCCAAAGAATTTTATGCTGCTGGTTTTCAGGGGCCTGTGAAACGATGGGACAAGTGCTTCAATGTACAGGGAGATTATGTTGAGAAATAAAAGCATTTTTCAAATCAGTACTCTTATTTGTTTAAGTTCTATATCCATTTGTAACTTACTTATTGACTTATCTACATAATTACTGTTTATGGTAGTAGGGTATTTTTCTTTTATTGCTAGTGGGGTGGGACTAAGTCCTTTGTACTGCGGCCACTTTTGGCCTATTGTACCAGTCCCAGATGACAGGTGAGGGTGATTGTGGAGCTACTGGTGGAATGAAGATTGGCAGGGAAAACCAAAGTTACTCTGAGAAAACCTGCCCCAGCTCCACTTTGTCCACCACAAATCCCACTTGGTCAGAGCCGGGATCGAACCCGGGCCACCACGGTGGGAAGCTTGCGACTAACCACTTGAGCTATGGCACAGTCTTTGGTAGTAGGGTAACACCCACTTTAAGACATAGCATCAGAAGAATTAATATGGCTACTGTCAATATTGTGAGCTCACTGCGGGTACCCAGAGTTACTAAATCAACTGAAATTGAAATACTTTTTTTTTGTATTAGAAAAACTGTTGATGTTTAAAGAGAAACCATAATCCTGCATATGATTTCTGTGATGATGAGGGCCCTGCAGATAGGTGCCGAGATCTTACATCTTTACTTTTCAGGGAGGGGGTAGAGCGGCTGGAGCTGGACCCACTCCGGCTAGGTGGGCGCTCTGACTTGATGCTGCCTATTCCACCTTTCTCCCCATTCTCTCGAATGTCTCCAGGATGTTCACCATTAGGGTGTGGGGATGATGGGTCCTGCAAAAAACCACTGTTATATGAGAAAAGTACCTCTCTGATTTCACATGAAGGTTCTGTAAATGTTAATCATCCTCATCTTTAACAAATCTTGTAAAAGCCAGAAATCAATCACTTTACTGATATGATTTCTAACAATTATTTACTGCTTTGAATCACACATTTTGCATTTGAGACACCCACAAAACACAGTCCAACATAACTACATTTTGTTATAAAATGAAGTCTTCTAGGACAATTATGGAATTACAGAGTGAAAATTTACACTGTGTCCTGATTACTGATCATCTGAAATATCTCCAATGCTTTCCTTCACTGTGACAGCTTTGAATCCTAGTGTTATATACTGCATTCTGTCAAGAACATACACTTTTATTCATGACAAGCTAAAAGTCATTCTGATTGTCACGAAACTTTAAGATTCATTACCATGTTCACGAAAATTTGTCCCAATGTTGGGTCATTACAGCCTATTTCTCTATGATAATTTTTAATATTAACCTCCCAAATATGCCTAGGTCTTCGAAGTCATCCCTTCCTTTTATATTTTCCAGCCAAAATTTTGTATGCATTTTGTATGTGCGCACATTCATGCTACATGTTTTGCCCATCTCACCCCCACCACCTCTCTAAGCATTTAAATTATGTATTTTTTGGCCCAGCCTCCAGTCACTTCTCACCTAGGTTCAACTATTTTACAACATTCTGTCCTCAAAGATCCTCAATCTAAATTCTTCCCTAAGGTTGGGACATGGTTTCACACCCGTAAATGGAACATGTACAATTACAGTTTCAATGGAGAAAAGAATGATGTGCATATAAAAGAAGGGAAATCCAAATATATTTACAAGGAATCATTTAATAATTTATGTATAGGACCTACATTACAGAAAGTGTAACTAACGTGATCAGTGACTCAACTGAATATTTTACATTCCTGAATCAAAGGTTACAAACAAGTTACAAAATAAGGTAAATGTAAAAGTAACTGGAAGTGAAACAAAAAAGAAAAAATGTTTACCTCATTGGCTACATCAACAACCAGGTCCTGGTCACTTTTCTCCCCGTCACTTTCCTACAAGCAGAAAGACAGCACAATTTTAACAGCAATATAACAATTCACTTTCCTTCAGCATCAGTGATTAGTAATTACAAACTTCTGAGTGTTAATTCATAAGAATGAAATTAAAGTAACTAATCCACACTGAGACAGAGAAGTGAAGAGACTTGTTTTCTTTTGCCTGGCAGGTGAAAGCTCTGATGAAGCAGTACAGACTGAAAAAATGACATAAGTTACAAGTACTGCACAATAATATATTTTTCAGTAGAAGAAACGTTTGTAATGAAGCAGTCTTTTTGTCATTTTGTCATAAAAAATGGAAAATACATTTATAAGAGTGAATTAAAACACTGCATTTTTAGTGAAACTGGTGAGAAACACCACCAGACATTTAAAAATGCTACAAGTTTACTGTGATAAAACACTGTGGCAAACCCAAGTTTTTGTTTGGATTAAAAAATTTCAGAAGAATACAAACATGAACCATCCAGTCATTCCAGCATCTTCTCACGAACTGATCAAAATATTTGGAACATAAATAAGATCAAAATGTTTCTGAAGATGGTACATTAACACAACTACTGGGTTTCTGGACATTATCTATCACCTTATATGGACTGAGCCCAACAGAGTAGGTTTTTACCTGAAGACAGGGACAGAATCCAGTCCCTGAAATGTAGTTTTAAATAAAAATAATAATAATAAAAAAAGGATGATGGATAATGTCGAAAAACACAATAACTGTATTCAGAACTTAGTCTTTTAATATGGTATGTTATAAACACAAGTCTTAATTTCATCAGAAAGTATCTTTTTTCCAAATCAAAGCTGAACAGGAAAATAAGTGAAAATTTTAGAAAGTGGTCTGAATTTGGCCATAACTCTTGAATGAAAATACAAGAATAACTTGTTCCAGCTGTACAAATGTAAAATAATTTTCTTCATGCACCTGGTTATCAGTAAAGTGTTCAACAAAGTCCAAAATTACACCATATTACAGGCAGACATTGACAATCATTCATGATAAGATCTAGCACATGAAATAGGATCTGCTGTGCCATTTATAAGCCTTACAAATCACAATCATATTGTACTCAACAACCAGCAAATAAATTATGTAAAATATGCTTTGCCTTATGAATAGTCAAAAGAGTATCAGGGTTAAAGACTGTTCGCATCTTATATTATGCTTACTTTCAATCCTTGTTATTATATGGATTGATATTTTGGGGCAATTCAGGAAATGCAAAACTGATCTTTAGGGTGCAGAAGAGAGCTATTAGAGCTATGATACAAATCCCAAAACTATTAGCTGTAAACAATATTTTAAATCGTTACCTATACTACCACAGTCAATAAGTTCGTGGAATGGTTGTAAAGAGTCATACAAGAAGTTACTGCCAATATGTTTCAGCAATATTTTCGACAGCTATATCAACGTTGGCAGACTTGCATAGCGGGCAATGGCAACTATTTTGAGGGCCAATATGGATCTGCGTAAGTGTATGTAAATACCTTGTAACAGGATGCGATAAAACCACATTCCACGAACTTAATGACTCCAACACATATTACCTTTACCATGTCTGTATAAAGGCCGTGCCATAGCTCAAGCGGTTAGTAGCTGGCTTCCCACCATGGCGGCCCGGGTTCGATCCCGGGTCTGGTCAAGTGGGATTTGTGGTGGACAAAGTGGCGCTGGGGCAGGTTTTCTCTGAGTACTTCGGTTTCCCTTGCCAATCTTCATTCCACCAATTGCTCCACAATAATCTTCACCTATCATCTGGGGCTGCTACAATAGGCCAGAAGTGGCCGCAGTACAAGGGACTTAGTCCCACCCCACTAGCAAAAAAAAAATGTCTGTGTGTGTGTGTGTGTGTGTGTATATATATATATATTTGAAATTCTAGTTTACATAAAAACCAATTTGAATGTTTCCATAACCAATTCAGGAATACATTCGCACAATACAAGGAGAAAAGAGGACTTGTTCATATTGCCATGCAATACGAGTCTATACAAAAACAATTTCAATAATATTGGACTTCGTATGTTAAATCAGTTGCCACAGTATATTAAAGAGATAGCAGTACTATACAAGTTTAAAAAGACTTTGAATATATCCTACTTGATCACTGTTTTTATAGTATAGATGAGTTTCTCTTGTTTTGGGACAAATCCTAGTTCTAATCACTTGTAAATATATATTTCAAGAATAATTAACTTTTAGATTTTATATGTTATAGGAATGGCTACTGCCCTGTTCTGTGTTTTTTCTTACAGGAATGAGATCGAGGATACCAAGGGTATTTTGTGCCAGGATAGAAGGATCAGGTCTTGAGGCATACAGCGGTGTCGTGTGTTAAACGATTATATTAGTTCTATTTTTAGAATCATCATTTTATTATTACCTTAGTATATATTATTATATTATTATTATTTATTGTATTGTAAAGTATTTGACTTGTCCTATATCATGTATAATGATCCATAGATATGAAGTAAATAAATAAATAACTAAGCAAATCAACCATGGAAGGGGTGAAACCCCTACATTGACAATTAAAATTAGTGAAACTGTACAGCACATCTGCATACACACAGCCTGTGCTGTGCAGAGTGGGCTGCAAAAGTTGTCTTTTATGATTTATTTATCAGAGCACAAAGGGAAATGGAATAGGGAGTTAAAGAAGATGCAGGGGGGGGGGGACATATCCTATATTATGCATATAAAGTGAGCGATATGAGGTATTGATTTACATAAATTGATTTTGGATGGACATAGTTCTAGTTTTGTTTCCCTGAGCAACGGACAGGACAGGTCATATGGCACCCACATGCAATCCCTTTACTTTATATCATCCTCCCCAGCCCCTTCCCTTCAACCATCTCTTCTGCTAACACCCTCTAAGCCCTTAACTGGACTGTTAAATGTACTGGGACCTCATTTCCGTAACAAGGTTGTTCGCTTGCTCTGCCCGAGTGTGCTCACTCCCTAGCTTGGTCCTCCAGCCATCCATCCCCTGGCCAGTACACATGCAGGCACTAACACTGTTTGTTTTTTATATAATCCCATCAACTAAGCAAAAGCAGTGTGCAGCACTTGCAACCAAGAGCAATAGCGGAGCAAGGCTCTACTGGAAAGAGGAAATGGAGACTGATCAAATTTTCGAAGCAACAGAAGAGGAAATTGTAACTGGTTCATTCATCCACCTAGGTTAGTAGACGAGGAAGCAATGGGGAATAAGCTAGCTGGACATGAATGCCTGGCAACCCCCTTCCCACACAACTGAATATTGCTCTTGAAAAAAAAATCTGGCTTCTGGATGGATGAGCAGTGAGGGGTCACTGTTCAATCACTCTGCCAGTCAAGAGAGACACTAGGATAAAGAGAGAAAATGCTATGAGTGAGAAAGGTTGAACACATGGAACAGAGGCATACTTGTTAAAATGAGGGGGAGAGGAAGAATATAGCAAGCATTTCCACCTGAACATATGAAGTCTGATTTACAATGTATATCCAGCTACTGTCCTGTCAAACTTTATCCTCACTGAGTTTCTACTAACCTGTAAAAAGAAATCAACCACTCTCAGCCACATCCCAACTCAAAGGTAAGACAGTCACAAGCACATTAGAAATGAAGGATATGCCAATTCTTTTCAAAATCTTTTGCTTAAAAAGGGGAAAAAATAGCCTAATCATTAGGTATAACTATACTGGCTCTTAAAATAAATAAATATATAATTAACTGCACACATACATTACAAATACACATATACACAAAAGAAAGAAAGGGATAAGTCTCAGATGCAAACATAAGCCATCCTAGAATAAAATGAAACAGTTTCAGTTCATCACAGCCACTGAGACACAAATGCGGAAGGAGTGATTGTCTTTCAACACGTTATGAGTCTACATACAATCTAATACTATGGCACAAAATTAATCCAACCCAGATTTCAGGCTATGCATGATGACTTTAAAATTTCCCTTGGGCACTTTATATTGTGACATGTTGACCCCTACCTCCCCAGCAGAACGTAGCGGTAAAGTAGCGCTCGCGTAATAGGCGAATCATCACCCCGCCACTCTCCCCGCGGTGACGTCACGAGCGGAGCCGAAGTGAGCCGAGCTGAGCCGAAGATAGCCGAGCCCCCGCATCCTGGTAGCTATGCAACGCGCCGCGCGCGGTGACGCCACGGTAACGCGGAACCGCTTCCCACTGTGACGTGGCCCGCAACAGGCACCACTGCGGATATATAAGGGAACCGCACAGCAGCTACCAGTCAGTTGTACTGTGACAGCCGCCGAGTTGTAATGTGTCTACCGCAGAGTTAAGTAGTAGACGAGCGAGGGTGTTATCAACAGTTCTCCAGTCAGCCGACTACAGCTGGAGTATAGCAGCCGTGGAAAGAAGATCCAGACGTGTGTGTGATTGTGTAATTGGGACCCCGCGATACAGTGATACATAGCTCCCCTACTATAAACGTGTAGACCACTGAAGACAGAGTGAACTGATTTGCGCATAGGGTTATAAATCGTGAAACCCCGCAACTGTGTGATAAGTAATTGTAGCCGTTATTTGTAGATTGTTAAATAAACCAATTAACCATCTCTACGGCGTCTTCAGTAACGTAAACACGTTACAATATTAACTCCCTGATGTCAGCATCTGTAATATTGCAATACATAAGTTTCAAGTCACACTGTCCAGAACTATAACATTACCTTTTGGTGAAGTTTGCTTGTCAAATGTTTTTTTCTATGCTGATATATGAAACCATCATGTGTACCATGTTCTAGACACCACTGAGATACTCTGGTCTTCTTTCTTCACCAAAAGAGGGCGTTGAACTATCAGAAATTTAATGACGAGTTATGTATCTAAGCTGTTACAGTCTTTGTAAAAGAGTAAGGCAACAGGGACTGTGCACTCTGAGCCTATAAGCTCATATTACATTTCCATGTACAGTTAGTGGTAGAAAGGAATAACATAACACACTTAGTTTGTATTCTATCACGTAAGTTTATGATTTTTCATTTAGTTTCATTTTTATGAGAAAAAACGAATTTATCCCAAAGTCATGTAATATGAATCGAGTCAGAATTAAATACAGAGATAATGAAAACCTAACAACTACAATAAAAATAGCAAAAGAAAAGGGTGCTCTCATTTGATAGCCCAAAAAGTCCGAAATTCTAACTCATAGACTATGAGATTAAGGGCATAAAAATAATTTGTTTTTTTACACAATTGAAGGACATTAAGGGACAATAATTATCCATCCAATTCCCCTTCTTGATCATTCACAGATGTTTTATAATTTTATTTCAGCAACTCATTCCTAAGATCGTTCCTAGTCAAAAATGTTGTAGAACAGGGGTCCATCTCTCAGTGGTTATAGAGCTACAGCATTCAAAGCTCAAGAATGATTTACACATAACTAAATTGGGTTCAATAAAGTATGAGTGTCTCAGTGCCTGCCCATGCATGCATAACAAAGCAGTCTTTCAAATACACATGGCTCCTTGTCCCCAGGCCTTCACTAGTGATATGGTGCCACATGAGAAAAACGGTATATAAACACAAAGCAGACACAAGAGAAGAACTACTTTGTTGAATTTTCAATGCTGCAAGAGATGTAATTGACACTGCAGTTTCTGGTAAAGTTACACATCAACAGAAGACAACTCAGATGATCTAGGCTGTAGATGGCAGCTTTGAGCATTTATCACATTGTGATCTATACAATACTAGCACTTGTTCTTGATAAAAACTTAGTTGTGGCAAACATCCATAGCTCTGCAATCATTAAAAATAACAGAATGCCTGTATATACGACATTTCTGATTGGGAATAATGTCAGGAATAAGATCCAGAAGTAGTGACAGAAAGTCATAAAACATTCTGTATATACACAGCAGAATTCACATCATGCCACAACAGAGACATAAGGATACCTGGATAGCTAAACATCAACACTTCATTTTCATAGTGATGTACCACATTTCTAATTATCAGTGATATATATATATATATATACATACAATACACTTGTAGATTTCTAGTAATAGCACATCTCAGAAATCCAAAGCATACTAACTCTCTGCTCTAGGCTATTTAATTTTCAGTATAAGTAACATAAGTCTTGAAAAATGGCAAGCAAATGTAAAGAAAGGACACTGTAAAACACTCTTTAGTGTGCAAGCAGACAAGTTACAGCACACTGAAGAGGGATGTAGTAGATGCATAGATGAACAGAAAAAGTGAGCTAAAATGAAAGGGGCAGCAGAAGGGGGTGAAAGGAGCATGTGGGAGGGAGCACCACAGAATGGAGAGACTAGAAAATGGGAGCAGTATTGCCAGCATCAGGGCTACCTGGAAAGAAACATGCATAGAGAATAAAAAGATCAGCAGCATAGGAATATTTCATTAATTGAAAGAAAGACAACTACAGAGTGAGATAAGAGGGGCACTGATAGAGAAAGGGGTGATGAATTAGAGGACAGGGCATTACTCTGGTATTAAGGTTACATTTTATATGCTTTGCTTGTTGGTTATTACAGGATGAGGGTAGGGAGGAAGAGATGGAAATGAGAAGAGTCAGGATAGGTGTAGAGGAAGGGGGGGGGAGATGAAAGGGAAGGAACAGGAAGTGTGTCAGTTGGACAGGGAGACTGCTGGTTCATCATGTAGGCCTATTTGTGGTGCCTCTCTACGAACTGAACAAATGAATTACGGTGTAGCAGAAGAGGTGGAGAGCTTCTATAGTAAGCAATTAAAAATGGCAATCTGTCTTATTTCGTGAACTGTCTTTGTAAAGATAAGGAGGAGAATTTGCAACATCCAAGTAATACTCCATCTCAGAGCAATACAGATAACGAGTAAAAAGCCAAAGACAGGTACTCTTACCCTTGAGGACTATTTTTGGCCAGCAATCTTGAAGACGTTTTCTAATATTTCACAATTTTCAAAAATTAGTTCTCTTTCTTTGTTTTATAGCAACAAACTCTGTAATCTTTCACTCACACTATTTACTCTGTGGAATGAGAATCCAGTTTTCAGATTTCCTTAATGCACTTTCAGACCTGAGGTTAATAACTGCCTAGAAGCCCCTAAATTTGTAAGCAGATGTTTAAGAGAAAAAGAAACAGAATAGGGCAAAACTTAGGAACATGGACAAACATTTTACAATGTGCATTAAGAACTACCTGTTCTAAAATTACATTAGACATCTGTGATCTGTTAAAAAAAATGCAAGATACTTCATCTGCTAAAAGAAACGCAACTAGTTAAAAGCTGTTCTACACACTACAGACTTAAGTTAAGCGTTGTAATTAATTTAACTGAATAAATCCTACTTACAAATAACATAACTGTATTTTACACATCTGGGAACTAAAACTTTAAACCATCCATTCATGCTACAAACAATTTGTCTACAATTAACTTCTTTCATGTTTCTGGTGGTGCATGTCAGATTATGGCATACATTAAATTTACTGATCATCTATCAACTGAATTCTAATTAAATTTCTCAATGAGAATTTTATCATAATTATGATCCAAACTGATAACTGACTGTTAGTCAATCAATCAATACCAAGACACTGAAAAGTCAATATGATAACATAAAAAGATAAAAAGGAGACTGTCATTGTCAAATGTGTAGCATTCTATGAGACATTAAAATAAATTTAATGTTTTCATGTTTAACAACCAACCATGAACAATGAAATTATATTGCACATTACTAATAAATTATTAAACTGGAATATTAATCTTTGTCTGAGAATAGATTCTTGAAAATACAGCTAGCAACAATTTTCAACAGGAAAACTATATAATATCTAAGAGGACCAAGTAACATACCTTCATGTCAAAACAAAAAAAATTACAGACAGCTACTATGATCATCTGTGTTTTGGAATATCTAGCAGTGAACAGTGTTCAACGAGGGAAATAACTCACATGACCGCCTAGTTTGTCTTCTTTCCGCCGTTTTAGGTCGGGGTCGACATCTGGTGACCTTGAACGGTACTTTTCTCTTTCTGCAGGGGACACAGAACTCCGCTGAAACATGAGAAATAGCATTAAGAATATATTAATTATGTAAAAGGATGAGGCTGATTTTAAGGTAAAGCACAACAATATGGCATAGATAGAAAATTAAGAATAAATCATTACAAATATGTAACATAAAACTGGGGAATAGATAGAAGAAATAATCTTTTAAGTTAACTTATGCTTTTTATGTGTAAGTTCGGAGGACTGGAATAGAAACCTTACAAAGTACTTCGTCTTTGGTCACATGAATGAATCAGCACCTATGAAGAGTACTATCCTCTACGATGTAATGCCATGTCATCTGGTAGAAGTCCACCAGTTACCAGCAACGTCGTGGTGAGTTTTTGCTTGGCTTGCCCTTCAATAGTGAAAATGAGGCTGTGTGGTCCTCCGAAACATTGGAGAACTTCGCCAAACTACATAGCATTACATCCCAGAAGAGAATACTCTTCTTAATCACCTGTTAGGAACTCTAATCGCACAATTAACTTTACACTGGTTCTGGTGAGTGGGGGGAGGAAGATACCACCACTGATGACGCTACTGATACTGATGATGATGATGATGAGGAGGAGGAGGAGGACAATGATGACAACAATAACATCAACAACAACAACAAGATACAGTTCATTTAAGACCTAAAATCCAAGATACAATCAGACATATTCTTTATAAGAATTAATATTTAAAAATAGCATCCACTATTCCTTATATGAAAATCTAGCTGCAATTAACTTTTACTATTCCATATAATTTCTAAACATTAAGTACAATGCCTCCTGTTTTCACATAAGCTTTGAATCATCAGAGTGGAATTCATTGCCACATTTAGAAAAAAGGATGCACACTGATAAAAACTAAAAAAAGTAAAGGTATCCCTGTAACAGGCCGTGGAGGCCCATAGGGTTGTGAGATGTTGGGGTTCCCACATTTTCTAGACAATTGGCTCATAGATGGCGGTAAGGTTGTCAGCCTTACACACCGGCTGCCTTTAACCCCCAAGAATATTCCTGGTACTCTTTTCTGTTAGAAGGTGAGTTGACCACAGGGCCATAGTGCGGCTGGAAGGATTAGGTCACTTGAAAAAAAAAAATCCAATGACATCACTGGGACTTGAACCCTCGACCTTCCAGCTTGTAGCATAGTGCCTCAACCAACTACACTACCGCGTTCCCCGATGCACACTGATATTCCATCTTAAACTAGAAACTGGTTTTTAGGAAAGAAAGATTCAAGAAGGAAGAGCTGAAAATGTGCATCACAATGTAATTTGGTTGTGGATTTACAAAAAAGGTAGTTCACTGACTTGAAACCCCTTAACCAAACAAAATCCTTGTAATGCCACTAATTAACTAAATCTGAGTAGGATTACAAATGTGATTGCATAAATTGTATGTGGGTTAAGTAAATCATGTGACTTTATCACTTCTCCTTTAAAACAGTACAAAATTTATTTGTAACATGTATTTTGTATTTATGAAAACAACGTCCATTAATACAAGCAGTTTATTCTGTAGCAACGCCTTATGATTGAATTTGTAAGTGAACATGGAGTATTTATTTGAATACGTGCTTACTATTCCCATCTAATCAACTTCATGTCAAAATTATATGAGCAAAGAGAGTTATGCTATATTCTTACTACAATGCTATTATAAATGTGCCAGTGGTAACCACAGTTTTTAAACTAACCTAATACCAATACCAAACATACTAATGAAGTTGTAATCCACAATAATCAAACATCAAATGCAACCAAATTAGAAAGGTAAATCTTCTGTCTATATTACCAGAATAGGTAACCCCCAGCCAACAGCAGACTTGCTTTTCCATTATCATCAAACACACGATTTAAGCTCCTCTATATACACCAGTCTCAATCCCTAATTTACAGTGAGAACAAAACAAAGAGAGATGTTTGTTACTGCTTATAATTTAAATGCTTCTCTGCATTCATTGGCACATAATACAGGAATATCTGCTACCTTTTCAATTACACCATTTAGAATAAACAATAAATACAACAATTCATGACACATAGAGTGCAAATGGGAGAATAACACATGTGATGTGTTTCAGAAGTACATCTCATAGAAATCATAACTGTACTCCTTGCTGTAAACATCAATTCTTTCATTTTTATTTTCCCACCTTTTGAAATATGCTGAAATTTAAGCAGACAGGAATAGCAAGTGAGTGACATGCATAAGAAAATTAAGAGAATCACCAATCTTTCTAGTACCAGGCCTATTGAGACCTGGCATGGTTATTAGAAAACAATTCCTCCAGCATTTCAGTGGCCATCCCAATTTTTCTTTTTCATTCTGGATGATATTTTAAGATTTTTCAGAATCCTGTCAGAACTCATCCTGTTAATGTGTTCTTTCCAGTTTCTTCAGTCTTGTTCTATAAATTCTAATAGGCGTGGAATCAGTAGTTCTCCCATATTTCCTCATTTCTGTTATGGTGTACATTGCAAACCTTTGCATGAAACACAATTCAGCTGATATTAACCTTCTTTGCTCAGTTCTTCCTACTGCCCAACCCATGACACACTACTACACAGAGATAAATAAACGAAACACCTGCAGCCTTACACTTAGAAGTTTCTTACCACCTTTCCTGTCCTATTACTACAAGAAGAGTAAAAAATATGCAATGTACTTGGTCATTTCTAAGGGTAGTAACAGAAAATTAAGTTTTAAGTACATATCTATATGACATTAATCAAACACAGAATATTTAATTATTATAATCTTCATGATTACACCTAGTATACTATGGTAGTGTAGTATGATTGGTCACAGTGCACAGCTCAGTATGTGCCTTCCACCAAATCATGCTACAGCATTCTTCTGGTGTAATGTTATGTTTCATTACTGGTCTGGCTGGGTTCACGTGGCAAATGACCTGCACTACAAAATTAAAACAGCAAGCCTGAAATGGGTCACATGTGACACTACTGGAACAAAACATGTACACCATTTTAGTGGGAAAACCTCACACAAGGAACAGGCTGCTGACTGGTAACACAAACTTGTATTTCTTCATTTTACTTACCAGCCTCTCTTCTGGCAAGGAGCTGGGGCCTTTGATATCACTGGGGTCACGAGGGTTGTGTAGGTCGGCAGGTTTAAGGAGAGGGTGTTGCTGCTGGGCTGCTGCTGCTGCTGCTGCCGCCGCTGCTGCGAGCGGAGCAGAAGCTGCGCCAGGAACTGCACCAGCCCCCAGGCCACCTCCAAATGCTAGAAGACCACCTGGACCCATTCCAGGAAGGCCAGGATGAGGAGCCATGGGTAAAGATGGCCCATGTGCAGCATGTGGCAACTGCTGGGCATGGATCTGCTGCTGCAGCATGAATAACAAGGTAATTCTTACTAAGCGGAACTGGCCTTATGAACAGCATTAACTTTTTTCCATTCCATCACTCTTAACTTGTAAATTCTGTTTTGTTATAGTTTTGTTTACATTTACAGTTATCCCCTGTTATATGACATGTACTATTCACAAATAAACCAACAAGATAAATGTTTCATAAACTAAACTGAAGCAAGTTCAAGGTAAGTTGCAATGCAAACTATTTACCATAATTCCACAGTGAAATAAGTTTGCATAAGCCATCAAGATATCAACGGAAGATAGTAAGGTATGGGGAGTCAGCAATGGACAATATTTAATCTTTAGGTGAAATGAGCTCAAATAATCACAAAAAAATAAATGTTTTCTGAAAAAAATTACACAAACTATCTCTTCCAATAAAGGCAGTGGTAATTTATGTGTTGCCCAATCCATGTATATTCACAATTAATTTTCATTAATACCAAAAATGTATACTGTCACATTACCGTTTTCAGTTAGCATCTGAACTGTGCATACAGTCCCCCCTCTGAAAAATATCACTGGACAGTGATTTATAAGAATGTCATAGCTTTCATTTTATGTCTATCTGTTTATTTTATTTAAATGAATTGTTTTTGACACTGTCAACTGACAAGTTATACATTGTTTGAGCAATGATGGCCCTCTGTCCCACTAACAAACACTGATCCATACAATCAGCTGACAGAATTTCTGGTAAATAATTTGTTAAAACCATTATTGTTTTGTAAAACTCACTGCACTGGTCTTAACATCTATGAACAAAGATGCATTATTTGTCAAGTTTTATTGAATAAAATAATTCATGATGTTTACAATGATGGATACTGAAGAGAACAATCTACTAGACTTAACACCCAACATCCCAAAAGATGGCAGCCTTCACAGTCATCATTGCGAGATTAAATCTCATTTCTTAAATATGACAATAAACACTTATCATGGATGTCCTCACATAAATACTGAGAGATAAAATTAGTATAAAATGTAGTGCAAATGCAACCCACAAACCTACATAGGACACATGCCTCACCCTTCCTTGTCATAAATCTAACAGGATTAACGGGAATTTTATGCAACAAAAATTCTTCCATTTTACTTTAGGTCTTCCTAAATATCGTTTTACTCCTGATATATTTATTTATACACTGCCACACCAGGGATCCTTATTATTTCTCATTTCTTCGTTATTTCAATACTGTCAGAGAGGGCGCCCCACAATAACAAGACTGTAACTGTCAAACAGTAATAAATATCTGGTCATGAGCTTGACTGAGTAACTGACTGACCTTCAGTCACAATGTGACTCTGACTTTGACACCGTCCCTAGGGGATAAAAATATGGGGACATTTTGAGGGAGTCCAGAATGTGAGACAGTACAATGTGGTCATGAGTCCTGCAGGACCCAGACCTGAGAATAACTGCGCTGGCGAGGACCAGCAGCAATTGTAAACGACAGACCCATCTTCTAATCAGAGAGGTTTTACATGAGGGCTATAACTGCCAGTGTTCGGTTGAAAATAAAATTACTGGTAGTGAGTCTCAAGGGACTCGTCGCCAAGAAGAACTGATGGGCGGTAAACAACCAGTCATAAAGTAAATATGACTCTGACTCTAGGAATAGATTGACTAGAGCGAGAGCAAATTGGAATCTGGAGGTGCGAGCATCAAGAGAACTGAAAAAGAATTAGAAGTCAGCCTGTAAAGACTTAGTGTGTGATTAGAAGATTTCGTCACAGCGAGACTGTTTTAATTCTGTTACCAGATGACAAGTGAAGACTGAGACTCCCAGTACCTGTGTAACAGTGTAAATCAGCGACAGTGCTGTACTAGTTGTCATTAAGAGGTTAATAATCCACTCATCCAATTCAGAACCTGCGTTATTAGTCACTAATACACGCGACAATATGTTACTTCCATTTTCTTCTACAATGTTATGTAACTATCATTATTTCTTCATCTCTTTTACAATATAATGATGTCACTTGCTGTTTGTTTCATGAAATAGATGTCAGTTGATGTAAAAGAAAAACACCACAGTTGGCAAGGACAAAGCATCATGGGATAGTCTGGCGCAGGAACATCATGGCTGATGTCAACACTCATCTGAGATTAAGCCACTTGTTTCTTCACTCAACAGAAAAGACACATAACATTAGATACAAAATATTAAAGATTCAAAAAAGGCATATCATAGCAGTAATCTGGAAGCTATAAACTGGTATAGGGTGCCATCATAACCCTACAGCAGCTAGTGGGGATCAATTGATGTGGACGTACTATTCAAATTAAATTAAAGATACAACAGTTAGCCTAAGTGAATACAAATGGGGATCTGTGGGAAATTCTCACTTGTAAAAAAAAGATGAGGTAATGTTGCATACCTACAGTACACGACTTTCAGGATAAAAACAATTAAACCTGCTTCATGCCTTCAGATGGTTTGAGTAAAATGTGAGTTGCAGTCATTATGTTATTTTGTCCTGTAACATTTCCAACAATAAGGCAACAAACTTTCACAAATCTCAAGTACTCTCTTACAGATAAAAGTATTGTGAGGTTGAAACACACATGCATTCTGCCACAGAAATATGATTATGGAGTCATGTTCAAAAAAAAAAAAAAAAGACCAACATGGAATTCCCGTAAGCATAAATCACGGCTTCTCAGATGAGGGAGGTGGAGATATGATTAGTCTTTCAACAGATGTGAAAGGTAAAACCTGTAACTTTCACTTAATGTTTTGTATGGGCATGCAACTTAGTATCCCATCCTAAAGGTTCGGGCACACAGAGAGCTATGCTATGTTCACTACGTATGCTGTGTACACTTTGCGACGCAGCTAACATAGGGAACATAGCGTACATAGCGTATGGAAGTCTTGTGTGGCCAGTCACATTGGCAATAAAGGGAGATATTTTTCTGTTCGTATAGCGAACATAGCGTATGTAGCGCTCTGTGTGGCCGAACCTTAAGAGAAGAACAAAACCGTA
Source organism: Cryptotermes secundus (assembly GCF_002891405.2). Taxonomy (NCBI): domain Eukaryota; kingdom Metazoa; phylum Arthropoda; class Insecta; order Blattodea; family Kalotermitidae; genus Cryptotermes; species Cryptotermes secundus. The sequence continues at coordinate 779,500 of NW_019727402.1, read as the reverse complement.
GCCGAGAACTAGACCCAAGAAGCAGGATGAAATAGAAAGGTGGAAACACTGAATACAAAACAATTTCACAATGTGTGCGCTTCCTCAGAGATGATTAGGGTCATATAATCAAAAAGATGGTATGGCTGGGACATACAGAATCCATGGAGGGAGCAGAAAACTATCACAAAACTTTAATCAGCAAACCTGAAGTGAAGACAACAATTCTAGAAGACCTAGTTATAGTTTGGAAAATATTCAAGTATACCTTACAGAAAGATGGGAAGATCAATATGGAGACTGGATTAATCTGGCTCAAGACATGATCCAGGAGTAAAAAGGTAAAGCTATCCCTGTAACAAGGCGTGGAGGTCCACAGGGTTGTGATATGTTGAGGTTCCCACATCTAGACAACCGCCTCACTGATGGCTGTAGATCCTTACCCCTCGGCAGCCCTCTACCCCCCACCCAGGAAAATTCTTTGTACTCATTTCTGTTAGAGGCTGAGTCGACCCCATGGCTCTAGTGAGGCTGGAACGATTACGTAACCCGGGGGAAAAAAAAAATTCAATGACCTCACAGGGAATCGAACCCCCGACTTTCCGGCTTATAGCATAGTGCCTCAAAAAACTACGCTACCGTGTACCCACGATCTAGAAGTGGGCTCTTTTTAAACGCAGCAAATAAGCACTGGATTCCATATCTTTTTTGTATGTATGTATTTTTTTAATGCTTGGTGGGATGGGACTAAGTCCACTTGGTACTGCGGCCACTTCTGGCCTATTGTACCAGCCCCAGATGATAGGTGAGGGTGATTACGGAGCAATTGGCGGAATGAAGATTGGCAGGGGAAACCGAAGCACTCGGAGAAAACCTGCCCAGCGCCACTTTGTCCACCACAAATCCCTGCCAGTCTTCATCCCACCAATTGCCCCACAATCACCCTCACCTATCATCTGGGGCTGGTGCAATAGGCCAGAAGTGGCCGCAGTACAAGGGACTTAGGTCCCACCCCACTAGCAATAAAAAAATGTATGTTTATTTATGATTCATACATAACGACGTTTTCAACAGCTCAGATTACATAGGGTTAAATGATATAAATAACGAATAGGAAAGGGTGTGGAGTAAGGCAGTTGTGGCTAATTTGGGTACCATCCCAAGATTTGTCTCGAGGGGCTCAGGAAAACTACGAACAATCTATATCCAAGCCGAGACTTGAATACGGGGCCTCACGAATAGGCGGCAGGGATGATGACTCGACTGTGATGTTCCGTGAGGTTCCATAAAAGCACCGGTATGGTTCATGACAGCCGACAGGAACTCTAACAAGCTATTAGCGACAAACACAGTATACCCCTGGATTATGAGCGAAAGGAGATTATCACAGGAAGCTTCAAAAACTGACCAGAAATAACGGACATGAAACACTGGCTGAACTTCAGCGACGGATCTGGGAAAGGAACACCTGCGGGCAGTTCAGTTTTGAATTACTGTAACTGTTGACATTGTAGTGCACATTACAAAAAACGTCAATTATCTGGTATTGTTTGTGACTAGACATGCACGCAACATCTCCTCACTCCACATGACAGTCCAGGCCTGTTTCTGAGCGTCCACCCATCAATGTTTGTTTACTTATGAAATGGAACTACATTGCCACGGGGAAAAAAATAACAAAACGACGGAACGAGTGATATGTTTTCCGACGTATTTGATCTGTCCACGCCGTAGCCATGGTGATACTCTGTTTCCAACAGATGAACTGCATGTAATTCGCAACCCATTCTCCCCTTCACACATAGCTTTGCACATCCAATTAGCAATTCCTGGGGAAAACTGTGAAACGGAGCTGAACAGGGGAAGTAAAAAAAAAAAATTAATAAAATAATTCAGAACATGGCACCACCAACGATCATCTTTTGTTTTTATTTAATGCCTAACTATTTTGTGCATACCACTTTTCTTTTGTTACAGAATGAGTGTAATTACAACACTTGAATAATAGTTGTAACAGCAATAAAAGGGGACTCATAACATGTAGACTTTCATGTACATGCCTTAAGCATAACAAATATGCATTTCTACTTATTCCAAGAAAAGCTAACTATAAACCGGANGCCCAGCACCATGAGAAAGTAAGTAAGTTTTATATTGAAGAAAGTCGTCTTCTGGGGTCTGGCGCCGTGTATTCTTCGTTTTAACCGACGTTTCGGAGGAACATATCGCCTCCATCTTCAGGGTACTCAACTACCCTGAAGATGGAGGCGATGTTCCTCCGAAACGTCGGTTAAAACGAAGAATACACGGCGCCAGACCCCAGAAGACGACTTTCTTCAATATAAAACTTACTTACTTTCTCATGGTGCTGGGCCCTTCTTGAAGGACAGCCAATTTTGCAGATACTCAAGAATTTCCCAGCATAACAATATCAAACAGGGAAAGTAATGCAAAATAAAGTACGTATATGCATCGTATCCCATAGTGGGGAGAAGGGATGAATGGAATCATTATCCTTCGTACCAAATAACCGGATGATTTATGGGAGAAACCCCAACGTGCGTTAAGACATTTCTTTAAGTGAGACAGCAACAACTGCAATACAACAGCAAATTATGACGAGACGCGAGTATAAAAGCGTAGGCAGGCATTTCCAAAACGGAAGTAAAAGAATTAGTTTCAAGAAACATTTCAACAATCCCCCTTTATATGCGATTTTTTTTTTCAGAAGAAAGCCTAGTCTTTTGGTGTGTGTGATAGCTGGAGCTGTTCAGATACTAAGAACATTCGTTCTCGGTCCTACCTTCGCTCTGTCCGTCCGCCTGTCTGTAAGTATTCGTATCAACTCCAGAACAGCTGATCGATTTTCGTGGAATTTGAAACTGAAGTCACACTCAGATCTGTTTACATATTATAATTCCGGTTAAAATCAAAAAATAATAACTGAAACTTTAAGGCAGCGTGCATCTCGAACTTAATTCGCCATACACCGGGGGGGGGGGGGGGAGTCAGTTAACGTAAAACATTCTCTCGTATTAACGGGAATATTTTAAACCTGTCAGATAATTTATGGAATGGTATCACAGCGCTGAGTTATGCACTGAACATGGAAGATCTCATTTTGAACATTGTTTTTTGTAAATTCAGTGGGTAATAAAAAAGAAATTTCTAACGCAGCTTTTTTTTCCCCTTGGCACTACAGCCCCAGTGGGCCTAGGCCTACCTCCTTGAACTTCTCCGTTCACTTCGGTTTTTCTAGATCTTACACATTCGGTAGGACTCCTTGGGCGGGTGATCAGCTCGTCGCAAGGCCTCTACCTGTACACAAACACAGAAAAACGCACACACACAAACTAAACATCCATGCCCTGAGCGGGATTCGAACCCACGATCCCAGTTTCCAAGCGAGCGAAAACAGTACATGCCTTAGACCGCTCGGCTACCGTGACCGGCTTCTAACGCATCTTACTGTACATTAACTGTCTTTTGCACCAATCTGTAGTTAAGTGCATGGACAAAAAAACTGCATCACACAAAAAGTGAAGAAAGAAATGTAACACCTTTTATGCCCATTACTCCTTTCTTCAAGATGTCCTGTGCTTTTCGAGATAAATAAACACAAGGGACCATTGTGATGAAAACAAAATATAACAGAGCGAACGAGCATGACTTGTTACGTTATGCTAAAGATTTACAGTGAAAGAACCCTATCCATATGATGTGGTACCCGACGTCCCCGTTGCTGAGCACTGCCCGAGAAGTTTGTGGATAAGTTCGGCCGTTCAAATGCAACGTTTTTATTCTTGACTTGTATCCTACGTACACTCTTCGGCAACATGTTTCGGCCTCACACAGCCATCCTCAGGCGTAGTTAGTCGTACTAAAACAGCTGCACTGTCACTTCAATTTAGTCGTGAAAGACAAGGGGGAGTGGTGGTACAGCTCCAGCAATTTTGACTTCAGCACTAGATGGAAACTTGTGAGAAGGCTGGTATTATATTATGTGGCATGGTATGGTACTTTATACGTCTGTATTATATGGACATCCTACAGAAGACACGAACAGGATACAACTCTAGAATATCAGCAGCCATTTTCACTGTGAGGCGATTTCTTAAACATGGAATTATGTACTTCATGGTTAAAAATAACGGACAAGATAATACAACGTTTGTTTTTCTCTTTGTAGCTACCTTATTCTCGGTAACCATACATATTTTTGCTATTTGGGGTTGATATATAAAGTAGCAGAAAAAAATATTTTGGCGAATTATTGAATTATCAATTGTCTCCACATGTTAATGTAGAACAAACATGTAATCACTGATGCCGGCCGAGCATCATTAGATACAAAACTTGGCATTAGTGCCAATGACTCATCCTTGCGTACACTTCCTAACTTATTCAACATCCGTGAAACCAAAACGGTGCACAAGCCCAAGTATACAAGGTAATTCTATTGAGAACAGTGTAATAAAATCAATGGCTCAGTTAAAGTGCCTTTCTGTTGCGGACATGTGGTAAACGAACAGTGCTGAAATGTGAAATGAGCAACCGTGTGCCATTTCTGCGACATGTGTGCATGCATTCGAAGTCTTATAATGCGCTAACCCCCCTAAAAAAACATGCTGGATTCTCCACCTGTTGCGAGAATCCAGCTCTCTCTCCAAACATCCTGCTAATTGGCGATTAGAAAATGAACTGTCCTCCCAAATTCCTGGACCCTTAACAAAAAGCACGAGACTTTAATTTTACGCCGATCTCTCTTGTATGCCGCACGAGACAACCCTGATTTATGTTCCCTTTTTACTTTTCCAGCTTTCAGTTTTTGTTCCTCGATTTGACTAATATTCCTTCAACAAAAATATATTTCGCGGATAATCAGTTTTTCGTAAATGTTACTACTACATTATCTGGACCATATATTTAAAAAGGTAAATTCAGTGCGACGTGAACTACGCTTTTAACGTGACCACTTTCGCATTTGTTTACATACATTCCGTACACATTTCGAACGCAGACACAAAACTTACGAATCGTGTCCCTCTACTCAGATTCAAAACAATTACGTGGTAATAATTTTAAAACTTCATCACAGTTCTAATTCCAGATACTATCAAAGGAAATAAGCATAACACAAGCATCGGGTTAGTGCTGTTCTTGCTCTGGTTTGGTGGGGTGGAGTAAGACTGATTCCACTTGGTACGTCGGCCACTAATAGGAATATTTTACCAGACCCGGATGTTAGATGATGATGAGTGTGGAGCAGGGGAACTGAAGTACTCGGAGAAAACCTGCCCCCAGTACCACTTTGTCCACTACAAAGCCCACGTGTCTTGACCTGGTATCGAACCCAGGCCGCCGCGGTGAAAGGCCGGAGGTTAACCGCCTGAGTTACTGCACGGCCCACATCAGCCAGTTCTTCCTCTCTGTGCTCTTAACCAGACAGCGATATCACAAGCATTCAGGGCCGGCCTTCACAATGCAGGATGGAGAGCACTCCCCGCCCCCCCCCGCCAATGCCACGATGATGCAGACGCCAGCATTCCTAAATCTCACATTAAATGTGTATGGGAAGTGGGGAGGGTGGATTTTTAATTGCAGAATCATAACTGATATAAACAGAGGCTATACAAATATGAGTAGCGAATTTTGCATGAATGTTCAGTCACTGAAATCCATCGACTGCTTTCGAAAACGCTCATATTGCATTAAGCAGGGTATTTAGTGTTCACAATCCCTTAATTTTATATCAGCACTTCCCCCCACCCACCCATGATTCCTCTGTCTATATCCCGATCTTTGTAATCTCCTGTCCCCCAAAAAATTCACAAAACTAATTCTCCTGTACTACAATACATGGCACATATTCTCACATGTATATGAAACATAAAGAATCCATTACGAAACAAAGGCAGACAGGCCTACAATAACAGCCGCAGTGTGGCCGCCTCTCAGGGTCACCAATAATCCTAAATATACCGCCGCTCTTCCCTTCGGACCCGGCATTCGCCCCTGCATTATTAAACACGCTGTATCGACTGAACATACTCGTAAGTGGCTTTGAACAGAAAATGTAGGACTGTCAATGGCAAGGTGGAAAGTGACAGAAAAACATGGACCCGGCCTGTTTGAGGAACCCATTCCGACTTGTTTTTATATGAAACTGAAGAAAACCGCTGGGTGGCTCATTCGGTATAGTAGTTAAGGGCTGAACGGCCGAGGAATAGGGATTCGATTCTCGGCAGGGTCGGCACAGCGTTCAAACCGACCCTGAAACCTAAGCGGCCTCCTGCCCAGAGTGCACAGGGCTCTTTCGCCGGGGATAAACCGGCCGGAGAGTGAAACTGACCATTCATCTTCAAACAGCTTTGAGTTATGCCTTCATTACCCATACTTCTCAATTGTGTGGTGTATATTAAGCACACGGACTTTGTCTTTGTCTTTCTTTATCTTCAGTTAGGATGGCCGGTGCCCAGGTTGGGGTTAGAACCGGATACCTCAAAAAATGCAAGTCAGAAACTTTACCGCTGGAGACAACTTGCAAATAGTGTGTTGGGGGGGAAGGGGGGTTGCATTGGCACGATCATCTTCCCGAGTTTAACTAAAATCGGCCAGTTGTTTCAAAAGTTGTTAGCAGGGCAATAGGGTAACAGGCAACAAACAATACGCAATTTTCCCTCAGCTTCATTTTTCGTTGGAAAGTAGCTAAGATGTAAGAACAACCATTTTTGCAAAATTCGACGTAAAAATCTCAAAACTGACAGAACTGGCCTCATGTTATACTCAAGGAATATGCTAACAAACTGATTAATGATACGTACAGGAAATAAACTAGCGATTCCTTCGTCAAAGAGTAGAATATCAGACACTTTACGAGGGAGAACACTCAATACTCTCATACGTATAAGTGACTATAGACGGGGTTTGAACTGGTAATTGGATTTACTGAACTCCTGCAGATCCTTGACTACAATCAATAATAACCGTTTCACTAATTCACACACTTTACAGTTCACTAAAGCATAGCTCTGAGCTTGACGTGTCTTCCTCTGGGTTCCCAAAATGTCCCCGGTCACAGCTACAACTTTCGACTAACTAGTCACTCACCAACCAACCAATTAACGAACTAACTCACTGACTGTCTTGTTTATAACATCTCGGCACGGACAGCACAGAAAACACTGTCCCTCTGTTGCCGTTTACGGCCCATTGCGGCCGCTGTCTAGTTGCTTCTTTCGCGGTCGTTGCCTAGCAACGGGTCTAGAAGCCATAATATTTTGTGTTCAGCCCTTTCAGTAACTTTGCCCATACTAATTTGGTCTCATTTTATTCATTCCTCAACTCAAATCGTATCTGTGTCCATCAACACTCATCACCACCTCTTAAGGCGCGTCCACATTACGCGTGCTCGTGTGACTCGCTATGCTCGCGAGTAATGTGGACGATATGACAAGTCACGAGACAAGCAAATTTTAAATTTTAAATTTAAAAATTATAGCGAATAAATTAAAATACGACTACAGCCTATACACAGTAGGAGTAAATATACGAATCCTAACGCGCCGAAGCCTGGCGAGCAACTGAAGAAGTGTGGACGAAGATTTACGAGCACAAGTAAAAGCCAGACGAGTCTCCCGACGAGCACGAGTACGAGCACGAGTAATGTGGATGCGCCTTTATACAATCACCAGCAGAGCATGTCGAAAGATTCTGCTAGTGAAGTTGTGACCAAGTGTTGAAGGAGAAATGAGAAATGTTATATCCTTAAACTTACTGCCCCGCACCGCTGACACTGCAGGGATACCGAATGACTGCGGAAATACACCATCCTCTACCTTGGCCAGCAGGAAAACCCATGCGCTATTAAGGTGGTAAGGGGAAAACGACAATTTCCAAGTGAGGATATAGCAACGAGCTCTTTCATGTATAAGCGTCTGTGTTTTCCGAACTATTTAACCTATGCTCTGAGCACACAAACAGGGACAAACCTTCCGTGCCCTTGTTTATTTAAACTGAAAACAGCAATCACGGACCGCGATTTATTTATGCTATAATTAATGCGAAGCAATATTACAAATTAAAAATGTAACTATGTGCGCTGGACTGGCAGCGCGAAAAAAAAAACAACATCCAGGATCGTAATCAGGGTTACATTTCGGAATGGGGTTAAAAACAAGTAACCAAAGGCAAACGGATTTTGGGCTTCATTTATTGTTTCTTAAACGGCGCTTTTTAATTGCTAAGATTATATACCGTTGAATGACAGGATGAATAATGAATCAAAAGGATGTGGGAGGAAGCAACAGTGGACTAATGCTACGTGCTCTTCCGGCATTTGCATGCCGCAAATGAGCCTGTCAAGAGATCAGACAGTTGAGGCCGGGGAACTCCCGAAGGATGAGTATTGACCACGCGACCGCAAGGTCCGGTAATAGCTCTTGGAGTTGACACAAATTTCCATCAGTTACACCATTAAATTCCAGCAGTATAAGACTCTAATTCTGAAAGCTGTGACGAATGCAGGAAGTCGGAACCATTAAAGGCAAGGCAGCAGCATGGATCAGCAACTACTACCTGAGCCAAAACACAATTTCCTTAGTTCAGTCCAGTTGAGCCCTACATAAGTATGCGAGTGGCCAATACGTTCTGAAAGGATGCTATACACAGTAGATTAGTCTGTTTACATCCCTTCCTCCCTCGACGGTCCCTTCATCGCACAACCCACTTCCTCGCCCCGCAAGTGTCAAGATTACAAACATACATTCTCCATCTTATACGCTATATACACTCAGAAAGAGGCAGTGAGCCGAAATAGGAAATCACACTCCAGAATTACGGCATAATTCGGTCTACAAGAGATTATATAACCTCGACCATTATCCAGATCGGTTGGTCTTTTAGAGACGTGTAATCTTTATTCACAGATCTATAATTACAGAGAGCAGAAGCGGTGACTGGGATCGAACCCAGTCCTTTCTGAGTACCAGACTAGTACGCTACCTACAATATTAATGGGAAGGCGCAGAATTGCAGTTACAGCTGTTCTATCCCTTTGAGCCTGAAAATCCTGTTAACGTCGCTTAAGGAAATGACCGAGGTTTATTCTGAGAATCACATGAAACACATAAATACAATGTGCGGTCAAAATGTAATGCCCTTAATATTAAAGCAGGTAGTGGGTATAGTAAGCCCCGTGCTATAAAGGGGTCTGTTACTTGCGCGATTACTTTCTGTATCACAGTACGGGGAGCTCATGTCAAGGCTTCGTTGGCTAACGACCTCTTCTAGTGGCCCATAGGCTTATACTAAAAAAGAACTCCGTGGTCTGTAGTCCGCATGCGAAGTATACCAACAGAGCGACCGCCGCTTGTCGGCAAAGTTAGTGACAACTTTTGTGGATAGAGGGTGTCGCATGTTCAGTGCAACGGATACCCACGGCCGTTAATTTCGGTTTTCTAGGCCGGAGCCGCTATTTCCTTGAAATAGCTCCTCAGTTATCCTCACGAGGACGGGTGGACCCCGTTCCAGACCCAGTATTTATCAGAACATCTGGTACCGCCGGTGAATTGAACCCGGACCTCTGGATCTGTAGCCAGGAACTCTGACCACTAGACCACAGTCCTATAGGCCTATAAATAAGATTTAAATGTGACGGTATATTAAAAAGATTATCGAGTTTTTGGACATTACCATCGTTTTTTATTTAAAAAAAACGTTTCGGAGATCTGATTTCCTTTCCGTCCTCAAGCAAAAGCGTACTCGGTTACACCCAATCAACAGAAATCCACATGACAATGGATAACGTCCAAAAACTCCATAATTGTAGGCTTAAATATATGTTTAACTGCCTTCCTTTTTAGGGTTCAGACAAATGAAGTTGCTTTATGCCGTTTTCTGAATACACATCCAAAAATAATTTTAGCAGAAAAATAAAATTCCAATCTGAAACTGTAGTCACAGCGTTGCTAATATCGTACTGGCACGTGTTTCACGCGGGTTTGGATTGGTAATTGGATTTATTAATAACCTACAGGCCGTTACTACAATTAATTATTACATTACTGCTCCTTTACACAAGTAAAATCACTCCACACCGACCTCTTCAGCCTATCTGCACTAGTCTTCACGGGTTTATAACACGGGGACCTATAACAGTCTCGGTGAATCACGCGCTCCAAATATTACACATAAATAAAGTCTTCTAATCATCACTCGTTAAGTCTTCGCAGGCCGACCTCCTGTACCCCTCTTTACTCCTAGTTCCAATTTGCTCTGCTCGCGTGCTTCCGTCACTGCTATGTCTCTGCCAGCTTAGGAATTCTGCTCACTTATAGAGCCGAGGAACGGACGACCAACAATAAACATGTCACGTGATCACTGTCCACTGTTCTGACGTCACCGCGGGCACGGAAAACACAGCCTCCTCTACTGTTGCGTAACCTAGCAACGGAATGTGTTTACAGAGCTTTTGCCTGGCTACGCGTTGATCATATCCGTTGCAGTATTTTGAAAAGTGAAGTCATACACAGTACAGGCACAGGCTTGTCTGCGTGGCTAAGTTAAATCCAGTGATCTGGTGTTAGTAGATGAAAATGGATACTTACCAAGAGTTGCTGCAATCCCTGCTGTTGCTGCTGCTGAAAAAGAAAACAAATGAAAGTCATACAGTTATAAAATTAGCCATTATTTATATGAACACAAAATGTTACAATTCTGTCAAACCTCTGAGGCCGACTTGCGAAGCTGAGTTAACGTCACATACGAGTAATCTTCGTGGAGATGTCAATTAAACCAGTCGCATATATTGCCGCGGTAATACTCAGGCGCTGCATGTCAAGTGTCGACTTTTGTTAGCCCGTTTGTTAAGATTAGAACCCTCGGGAGCAACTGTACTGAACTGGTCTGTATACACATCTTCTGGGTGTCTGTTCTGGAAATAAACCATCTTCCAACTCTTTATAAACAAATTCATAATACATGATAAATACTAACCACACTTAACATACAAACATACATTATCAACATTTACATGATATGATACGCTCAAGCAGCTGTTCATTCATCCGAGATCTTTGTATATACTACTACAGAACCCAGCAAAACAGGTTCGAAAGATCGGAATTATTCGCTTTTTCGACTTTGTCCATTGTCCGGTATTCTAAAAGAAACACCAAACAAATAACGTTTCGGAAACTGAACATGTTTCCGTTATCAGGTCGGAAACACCTACTCTGTTGGGTTCGTTACAAAAAAGCAACTTCTACCGGACCCAACAGAGTAGGTCTCTCCAACCCCTTCACCTGAAGACGAGAACAAGTCCAGTTTCCGAAACGTTGTGTTCTTTAGGATCCGAGAGTCATAACATCATCGTTAGGACCCTTTAGAATCTACAGTCTCGTACGTATGAATGCCTTAAATTCAGCTGCTATATCATTTCAGCCCTGATGTCTGTTACATAAAAAGCGAAGACACGTCTGAAATACATTTATCAAGGTTTTCTTTTGAAACCATCAATTTTAAGCTACATCCGGAAGTAGCAAAGGTTAACACTCACGAACTGAAAATGTAGACGCAATAACAGAGTGAATGAGTAATGTTATGATATTCTCAAGTTTCCCAAATTGTTGAAATATTTGAAATAAACACCGCTAGGGATTACATGCACTGTTCCATACACTGAAAAAAAAATATTATTATTGTTAAACAATCTGAATAATTCTAAGGATTATCAGTGAATAACAACAAGGTAATCTGTCTTAAGGCCGGTCACGGTAGCCGAGCGGTCTAAGGCATGTACTGTCTTCGCTCGCTCGGCATGGATGTTTTGTATGTGTCTGTGTTTATTCTGTGTTTTTAGAGGCCTTGCGACGAGCTGATCATTCGTCCAAGAAGTCCCACAGTCTGTAAATTGATAATGAAACTGAAAATTCACAGGCAAGGGCCCAAGGGGGCTGTAGCCGAGCGGTCTAAGACATGTACTGTCTTCGTTCGCTCGGCATGGATGTTTTGTATGTGTCTGTGTTTATTCTGTGTTTTTAGAGGCCTTGCGACGAGCTGATCATTCGTCCAAGAAGTCCCACAATCTGTAAATTGATAATGAAACTGAAAAATCACAGGCCAGGGCCCAAGGGGGTTGTAGAACAAGCGAAAAAAAATTTGTATTAAGATTCCACATCCTACTGTTGACATACCACACGTGAAAATGGGACTCAAGACAAAAGTTCAAGGTCTTCCCCACTCATATAAAGACGCACACTAAGATACGGCCAATTATACATAACAAAGGCCTACATTTCTCTATCAATTGTCTAAAAAAAAACAATCCGCGTTCAGCGTTAAGAAATGAAAACGCACTAACCCAGCACCTAACCTCTCTGTACACAATGCGATGTAGTGATAGCAGCACTCGTGTAATTACATCCGCCATTAGTAATTACTTGCCATTCCGCGCAGTTCACATATCCCGTCCGATACTTGGAATACAATTCCTATTAGTCCAAACCTGTTACATAATGCGCCCGACGTTCGAGTCGCAGTAAAAGCGTTCTGACCGTTCCCCTCCAGCACCATGTCCACGATGATTTCGAAATTCGTTCAAACACCTAACGGATGGCTATGCAACTATTTATCAGAGTCATTAGGCCCGAGCGTGAAGCTTTATATCCATATTAACTAAATAACAGCACCAGAATCCTTCTTGTGCAGCCGATAGTAGCTAGTCAAACAACTGCCTTCACTTTAAGGAAACCCGAAGGTTCATTGCTGTATTCACAAAGAATCCATCACTGGTTAGTTCCCAACTGGAGCACAGGATATCCGCGAAAAGCTTGTTTCGCCTCAATTTCTTAATCTTAGATAGTCGGTAGAACACAGAATAAACGCAAATATCAATGCTTTAAGTGGGATTCGAACCCACGATCAGTGTTCGAGCGCGCGTAGACATTCCATGCCTTACACCGCGTGACCACTGTGATCAGCCTACTGGTCTCTACTCTGGGCCAAATTAATTCAGCCCATAAAAAAGTAAAAAAGTAAAGCTATCCCTGTACCAGGCTGTGAAGGCCCATAGGGTTGTGAGACGTTGAGGGTCCCACACTATCTAGACAATCGGATCAAAGATGGCGGTGAGGTTGTCAGCCTTAGGCGCCGGCCGCGCATTACTACCCAGGAAAATTATTTAATTAATTCCTGGTACTCATTTCTGTTAGAGGCAGAGTCAACCCGAGGGCCATAGTGCGGCTGGAAGGATTACTTCAATTGAAAAAAATCCAATCACCTCATCGGGACTTGAACCCGCGACCTTCCGACTTGTAGCATAGCCCCTCAACCAACTACGCTAAAGTGTGCCACAATTCAGCCCATACACGCACCTTATTTCTCTATCTTCCTAACTGCACCTAGCTCTATCAAGTTTACTGTCCTTCAGGCTTTACGACGAAAACACAGTCCCTTATGGTTACAAATATTTGGGTTCCAGAGCATAGCTGGATGGATCGTAATTATTTAACGATGCTTTGTCAACTTCAGAGGTTACCTAGCGTTCAAATATAGGAAAGCATGATCAAGACATTAACTCAAAATTCGCATGGACGGGCACAGGGAAATGACAAAACTCAGTTGCGAATGACCAAGTTTCGGACGAGACTCAAACCGGGCACGCATTGAGTACGATAACAAGTGTCTTTCCTTCTATTTGTACGGTAGGGTAAGAGTGAATCTACTTCGTATGCCGGTCACCACTGGGCCCACGCCCGGATGAAGCAGCTGGTGAAACTGAGAACTGGCACCGTTGGAGCCAACCTGCTACACTGAAAACTATTTGTCACTAACTGATGTCACAGCTTTCGGTAGAAGGGCCTTACTTACTTACTTACTTACTTATGTACTAATGGAGCTGAGTCCTTCTTGAAGAACCGCCAATTCTGCAGCTACTCAAGAATTTCCCAGCATTTTATGGAACCCGAAGTTTCATTACCGCGTTCACAAGAGCCTGGTCCCTATCCTGTCCGACGTCAATCCAATCCATACCATCCCATCCTATCTCTCTAAGGTCCATTTTACTGTCCACCCACCTACGCCTTGGTCTTCCCAGTGGTCAAGTTCTATCTTACATTCACAGTTACAGGACGGTCTAAGGCAAGAAATGTCTTAGCCTGCTCAAACGGTTGCATCATGGAGTCGAATGCAACTCAAGGTATGAATGTCTGCATTTCTTCTGTTTGTGTTATCCTGTGTGGGTAGCGGCCTTGTAACAGGCTTAATAACTGTCCAAGGGGTCCTGTCATCTGCCGATAAGAATTAATTATCATTGGGAACAGACCAGAGGGCCTGAAGACGAGAACTATGTTATTATTATGTGGCGTAGAAATGTGGACTGTACCTTATGCTGTAGCCAGGGGACCTCCGTACACTAGCCTAGTTAGAAGCGAGAATTTTTAGAGCAATATTTAAGCATACAAAACAGCTGAACAAGTAAACAATACATGCTAAATAAAATACAAAAAAAGGTAAAGCTATCCGCATAACAGGTCGTGGAGGCCCACTGGGTTGTGAGACGTCGAGATTCCCACATTTTCCAGACAAACGGCTCACAGATGGCGGTGAGGTTGTCAGGCTTAAATGCCGGCCACCCTTTACCGCCAAGAAGATTCCTGGTACTCATTTCTGTTACAGGCTGAGTCGACCCTAGCTTCACAGTGCGGCTGGAAGGATTAGGTTAACTGAAAACTATTCAATGACCTCGTCGGGAATCGAACTCGCGACCTTCCGGCTTGTAACACAGTGCCTCAACGAACTACGCTGCCGCGTGCCCCCCAATACAATGTCTAAGTACACAATATGCATAAAAATATGTTACTAATGCATCTCAGAGTAGATGCTTTTTCATCGACTTCTCCCAAGGCCAGTCATTTTTCCTTAATACTGCCGTGTTCCTTTCTCCTATTGGATTACTGGTTAAACCCATAAAGGGAGTATTGTGTGGACAGTATAATACAGACCATAATCCTCTTTAAGAGCTTAAAGACTTAAAGACTGTATTCTCTCAGAATTCAACAGAGAGCAAGAGGACAAGCGCTATGGAAAGATATACAGGTCTATGAAAAGTATTACCTATTAGCGACGTTTCAGAGGCACGTACTGTCTCATCTTCAGGCGCTCTAAGGAGTAAACTGAGAAAGCAAACAGCGAGAAGCAAGCAGCAAAGAGATATGACGATGGAGGCGATATATTCCTCCGAAACATCTGTGAGCTTCAACGGTCTACGCGGTTTCAAATCCCAAAAGACAGCAGCACTCCTCAGTGTCTCCGCTGTGAGTACCTCAAACCCAGTATGTGTGGAACTCAAACGCGCGGCGTGTTTCTACAAGTACACCAACTGGTACATGAAGGCTGCAGATATGAGCATTTAAACGAACGTATGAATATCAGTGTTACATGTCTAAGGAAGTTTCGAAGTTAAGAATACTTGGAACTATACCTCCATTTCCATGCCATCGTGGTGTAGTAGTACAAGAACAATGTGGTCTATTTTCTTTTTACATCTTAGGGACGCACTGGACTCACGCGACCGCTCTGTGGTCTAGTTGTCTGAGTTTCTGGCTACAGATCCAGAGGTCCGGGTTCTATTCCCGGCGCTACCAGATTTTCTGAGAAGTAGTGGGTCTGGAAGCGGTCCAATCAGCCTCATGAGGATAACTGAAGAGCTATTTCAAGGAAATTGCGGCTCAGGCCTAGAAAACCGAAATTAATAGCCGTGAAGATTCGTTGCGGTGACCACGTGACACACTCTATCCGCTAAAGTTGTCACTAACTTCGCCGACAAGCGGCGGTCGCTCAGTCGGTATAGTTCTCTTTCGAACTAAGACCACGGAGTTTTCTTATTGGACTCACGCAGGTGCTAGGTAAACAATGTGTCGATTAGACATGCATAAGAATACACTTCGAAGCATTGTAATTTTCGTACAACTTCTTCAGGCGACTGTGATAAACGTGTACGACCTTCACTGCGCATCTGCCGAGTTCCCCGCCAAGACTCCAATTACAATGACTCACCATTTAACAAAAACTTAAAGTTTCGTTTAATAAATGAATAGTTTCTACAGATTACAAGGCGTGGGCCTCAGAGAACGGGACCCTAAATGCGAAATACGTAATCGAATTTGCAATGACTGAGCCACGACTCTGAAAAGAGGCATAAAAGCGAGCAAGGCGACATCTACTGTCCCGCCGCCATTTAATGATCCTTCACATCAGTGCCCAGCTACGTCTGCGTCGGGAACATCACTAGGCACCAGTCAAGACAGCGGTTCAGACTCAACAACACAGCGACAGCCACGTGTCGGCAAGACTTGCTGCCGGTTGTGTGTTTTACTTGCGAGCACCATTCTGCAGGCCGTACTGATATATACGTACACTTGGTCGTCGACTTACGACCACAAAAAATGAAAAATAAAAGATGATTAAAATGTAAAAGTTTTTAAAAATAAATTATAACGATAAAAAAATTATAAAGGTTAAAAAATACTGTTACTAAATATATGGCCGACATACGACCAGATCGACTTACGACCTGTCAGTCAGAACGGAAGTCGGTCGTAAGTAGACGACCAAGTGTACTCAGAATGCTGTGAGTGTTCGACTGCACTCTTGGGGGGGCTGGAGTTCAGATGAAGATATGACAACACTGTTAATATTCTCTCGCCCAAGTTAGGTTTGCTACGTCACAAGCAGGCGTGACTAGAAGCATTAAATCGCGACCGGACTCTAGTACTTTCAGGCTGACATGCAACCATGTTAAATACATGCGAGAAGGGTCGTATTTACGCGAAGTATATACAGCATAGGTGCAACTCCTCAGCCTCAGGAAAAAAAAGTTTTCAGAAACAAATGTAGGTAAAATGGGGAGTATGAAAGTGGTTAATAAATATCTAGGAAATTATGGCACTGTAGTCAAAACTCCAGCAGAACTAGCAAATTACAAGCCTCTATCTTTGAAAGATTTCAAATTACAAGCGTAAGAATTGCTTCTGTAGTAGCAGAAGGGAAAACAATCACTTGATAAATTACCTAGCACGGTTGGAAAAACAACAGTATTGCGGGACCCGCCTCTTTGTACGACAATGCTGTTTCCTACACTCGCAAATAAAGGTAAGTTACGGCCTCTGAGACACGTTTCAAACTCTTTCTGTATAGTATACGTATTCTCCGGACATGCTTCTCCACAACATTATACAACTCAGGGTCAAAACGTTTCCTCGAAACAGTAAGAGAGGGCTATACATAAAACAGAACTCATACCTTCTGAGATGTTACAAAATACTACGGTGTCCTTATGCTTTGACAAATATGGCGTCACACATCAAGCGTCGAAGACTAATACATTATTCAAAACAGTCTGGTAAAAAGAAAAATACATGTAGTTTACAAACCCATAAAAATACTAGTATTTATTGGTGAACAAATTACACACGTGAAAGGGAAAACTAATAAGGCCACTAGAAAGCCGAAGAATTTGGCATGAAAAGCTCTCGCTGTGCTCTTCTTGTCTTAGTGAACAGCACGAAAAATGCGTAAGTTATGCAGCGTCGACCAAGAAATGACAGGCCACTTAGAAAGAATAATCAGACATTGCAACCAAAGAGCAACTATGGTTATCTCCCGTTTTCCAGAACGAACTCCTTTATAAAAACACTCTTACGAAATAACGAACAGAAGGAAGGAAAATGGACCAGATTCTCCTAAATACAAATTTCAAAGCCTACTGGTTGGAGACCATATTTCGATTCCATGGAGGAATTTTCTTTGCTACTACGCCGAGGATTCTCAGCGCCCACATAACCTCCTGCTCAGTGGGTACCGGAAACAGCATCCCCGGGAATACATAGCCCGGCACCCAGGTCCGCATTTAATGGGCACCGGAAGTACTTCCTCGGAGGTAAAGAGGCGGGAGCGTGAAGTTAACTATTACCCTCCATCTACTGCAGAGGTCAAGATGGAGTTATACCTCCACATCTTCATACGTCTTCATCGTGTAGTGCTTAATTAAGCA
>NW_019727402.1:751883-761449 GCF_002891405.2 Cryptotermes secundus | reverse complement strand
AATTAGCTAAGCACAGGGACAACTTTTTTTCCCCTTGGCACTACAGCCCCAGTGGGCCTAGGCCTACCTCCATGAGCTTCTCCGTTCACTTCGGTTTTTCTAGATCTTACACATTCGGTAGGACTCCTTGGGCGGCTGATCAGCTCGTCGCAAGGCCTCTGTACACAAACACAGAAAAACGCACACACACAAACTAAACATCCATGCCCTGAGTGGGATTCGAACCCACGATCCCGGTTTCCAAGCGTACGAAGACAGTGCATGCCTTAGACCGCTTGGCTACCGTGACCGGCTGGGACAACTTTACCTTACCTTTTACATACATTTTAAAACAAAAACATGTTATTAGTATTAAAACGGGAAATTAATTTATATTTTTCCCTGAGTACCTTTGAGGAAGAACACGTGACCGAAATATCTGTCCTAACAACTCATCCACTTAAGTGCAGGTGCATTTTGTGTGGACAATGCCATATTCTGGGCTACATACAGAGATGTGTAACACACTGGGTAAACACGACACGCGAAATAACTCCCATTTGTTATACAATGAAATTAGTAACTACAGCAACACTGAAACTGATGGTTACATATGCTTCACGCCCTACCCTCATTTTTCCGTGTAACAATTCTACTGCTTAACGCTTCACACACGGGAAGGACGCATAGGACCATTACACGAGCACACAAATAAGTTGTGATTTACGAGCAAGGATCAGGGATGTGAATGTTATACCGCTGGACGTTTCGTACTTTCTAGTCACATTTCTTTTTCGCCCAAGATACATAAACGTATTTTAATGTACTTTCGTAATCAGATCTTACAACTACAATCGATGCGCCTGCTGTAGCATACCACGTGACCTGCGGGAAAGCATTAAACGCTTACAATGCTTATTATACATTTCCGATCACAAAATCTTAAACAGGCATGGATTTCAGTGACAGGGAAACACTAATCAAGCTTGTTCAACGACTTGAGAGCATAAAACCTTTTCCTTCAGAATAATCAGATTAATACAGCGGCAACGAGAGGGCGCTATGCACAAGCTGGAAGTTAGCGGGTTCGATTCCCGATGACGTGGATTTTTTTTAATTGACCTAATCCTTCCAGCCGCACTATGTCCCTGGGGTAGACTCAGCCTCTAACAGAAATGGGTCCCAGGAATCTTCCTGGGGGTAAAGGGGGATCGACGCATAAGGCTTACCTTACCGGTATCTGGGAGCCGATTGTCTAGAAAACGTGTGACCCTCAACGTCTCACAACCCTAGAGGCCTCCACTGCCTGTTGCAGGGATAGCTTTACCTTTTTTACAGCAGTAACGATGTAGACTTACATTCTGAAGTACTTGGTTCGAACCTTGCCTGGCTTATCGGTGATCCTGGCCGATGGTTATCATGGTGATAATTCGTCTTCAAAACAAAATGACGCGATAATCTCATTCGAATTCGTTCCTCTCATCATATTATCATCACTCGACGAAATGTGGGTTTTTAGCGCTGCAGTTTAAACGTCACTATATGACAACCATCAGTGTGTTTCCGGTCAGGCAAACGACACAGCACGCACGTAAACTACACGACTAATAATAAGAACATAAAATCAAGAGAAATAAACGACATCTCCCACCAACAGGAGGAAAACAACACGACCCAATGTCGGCTCACGATATTTTAACATAATAACTAATTTTTTACACGCAAAAGAAAATTTTATTACAATTTTAAATACATTTGGAGGCTAATACATGAAAAAGTGAACATCATATCGCGTGCTGTGGAAAATCCCAGTCAGAATACCCAGCAAATACGCTTAAAAGAAAGAGCATCATACGTAAGTCTACTCTTCAAGAAGCGCCGTCGTGAAGGCCTGGGACAAACACCAAAACCAACCGCGATAATAACAAAATTTATATAGTGAGCATTATTCATAGCTTAAGTGCATATGGTTAAAACATCTTATGTGACAGTATTTCCTGATCGTAGTGGTTCGCCTCTGAGGATGATTCTTTTGAATCGAAACATGTAAGGTGAATAGAGACTGAAGTGTTGTAAACTTGTATGACACACTGGACTGAAAATTATCCACTCTGTTATTAAGTCCAGGTAGGATGCCGCCTGTCCATTATTAACCTGCACGAACTGCAGAAAACTCGAAAGTGGACGGACACAGCATACAATGACTAGTTATGAAATGGGAGGAAAGGAGAGGAAGAAACACTACCGTAAATACAAGCTGCTGAGTTTCGTCTAATTTGCAAGACACGTCATGGCTCAAGAATACCGCCATAAACATACCATACCCATGACGCGTGAGCTAATATCCGAACTTTTAATGTTTCAATTCGAAGAGTAACAACTTTACTGGGCACTTAAACCAGTCTCTACTCTTCAGCGGTTCTAACAAAACCAGAAAATATTAGCTCCTTCCCACTTCCATACGCATGCGTATAGTCAAACGACACTGGTCCATGAATTAGCAATTAAACACGGCTTATCATAATGAACTTGAATGGCATCGGATTAAGTATTCGGTTCTAATTAGAGAGTAGGAGAGGCGGTAGTGGGGTGAAGAGATGTGAAATGAGCTGGATGGGGGGGGGAGCAGGGGGAGGGGTAAAAGTTGTGAAACAACGGGGGGCACAGGGACCAGAGATTGAGAGAGAGAGAGAAGAGAGAAAGGGGTTAACTTCTGACATCATTAACCTTGTCCTACACCATGTACATGGAGAAAGAGTAACTGCAACCTCATCCCTCCACACCGAACCGACTTGAAACCAGACTGACCACACGCATGGCCACAGGTAACTTAGTTGTCTGTCCTCCTTCATCCGTGTATATACAGGATATTACGACTACAGTGTGTGTACACTCAGGCTGTAAGTGCAATGCATAGCTATGCGCAGGGTACGTGTCAGCGCGGTTGCTTTCCAATCCTTTGGAGATAATGAAACACTTGCTGCTTCTCAACAATTGACAGAAAATATACCACCTTCGAAAACGTACCCGTAAATCGCCCCCTCCACATGTAGTTGTGAATAATATTGAAGACGCGTGATACTGGCAACTTCGTATTTAGGGATATTGGGTTTTCGGACTTTCTCCATCGTCCTGGTTTCAAGATAACCAAGAAAAACACGACGTTTCGGAAACTGGATCTGTTTCCGTCCTCAAGTGAGGGAAAACACCTACTCTGTTGGGTCCCTCAATCACTGAACCAGTGATTGAGGCTAGCTCTTTCTAAGGGACCCAATAGAATAGGTGTTTTTCCTCACCCGAGGACGGAAACAGATCCGGTTTCGAAACGTCGTGTTTTTCTTAGTTATCTTAAAACCAGGACGATGGATAAAGACCGAAAACCCAATATCTCTATGTGTTATACACCATCGTCAGAATCCTATAGTAACTAATCGTATTTAGGATTTAATCTCAGAGAGGAGAGACGTAATACAAGCAAATCAATATGTCTATTCTCTTTCTCGTAAATTTAGAGATTAATTGCAATGTTGATATAACGTCGGTTCCATCACAACCAAACCATTCCTTGTTAATTATTCGTACAATGAACGATAGAATCGCGGTTTTTGTCGCGTCATCCCAGACATTTCATACGACAGTGGGCTGAAACTGCAGTCCCCGTCCAAACGCAGTACTGACCACGAAATCACCACACAGACTACACATGAAAAGGCTTCAAGTCCGAGCTGAACAAAATGTGCTCAATTACAGTCTTATATTCATATCAAACCGGTCACGGCAGCCGTGCGGTCTAAGGCATGCACTGTCTTCGCTCGCTCGGAAATCGGGATCGTGGGTCTGAATCCGACTCAGGATATGGAAGTTCAGTGTTTGTGTGTATATTTGAGTTTTTCTGTGTTTGTGTACAGGTAGAGGCCTTGCGACGAGCTGATCACCAGCCTAACGAGTCCTACCGAATGCCTAAGATCTAGTAAACCGAAGTGAAACTGGGTTTTTTATGGAGGTAGGCCAAGGCCAAAAATTGGGGCTGTAGCGCCAAAGGGAAGCAAATGTTCATGTCAATTACAGATACGATTAGCTACAGATAAGTAACTCTATGGATGTGTGGCCTTCTTGAGAAAGTAGCGGTCACTCAGCTGGTCACAATACTTGCAGTTTATGGGACCCAAGGGGTCAATATCAAGTTCACAAGAGCAAGACTGGATTATGGCAAACATGTTTTAAATAACAATGTGGTTTTAGCTGGGCACTGTCCGACTCAGTAAGAAAACTGTTGTGGGCTATAACATTCCAACCACAGCGCCCGCCTAGACTCCTGTATATTTTCATATACTAATTCTGCGGTGAGTTGTGCAGCCGGGGCAGCCATGAAGCGAACTTACGCGTTACAGGTCGGTCCGACTTCAACTGAGAAGCGTGCGACTCTCACTGTCCGTATACTGCAGCCCTACTGTAAGTTACGCACTGTCACAGCACTGACAGACACGCTGTCAAACCTCGGCGCTGCAAACCGTACGTTCCATGATTCTGTTTTCTTCATTCTACAATGGGTACCAGTGGCTGCCTCCCTTAGGGCAAAGCGGCGAAACATGAAGCTGACCACTCAATTCAGTCTGCTGATAAAGCTAATAATTGTGGAGCTGTGTCTCCACTCCCACATACGCCTTCACAGCGTGGTGCTTAATTAAGCCCAGGGTAACTATACCAAGCCGATAACAGGGGCCGCGATGTTTAAGGCATAAACCGCCTTCGTCCGCTCGAACACTGGGATCGTGGGTTCGAATCCCGCTAGAAGTATTAATGTCTCTGCAACGGCCTTGCGACGGACTGATCCCCCGTCCAAGGAGTCCCACCGACTGCGTATGGATTAAGAAACTTTAAACGCGGCCAAAGTCCAAAGGGCTGTAGAGCCATAGATAGCTAGGGTAACTTTACCTCTATAGACTTATACACTCTAAGCATGCCTACTTATATCACAGGTCCCAGGAGATACAAGAGCCATTTCTATGGCCATGAGAAGAAAATGTTAACTATGTTGACAATCCAATGTCAGGGGCCGTGTCATTTGTTGTTCTTAAAGGAACAACCTAAACCAATGACATGGAAGCTAACAGTCGCCCAGCAGGATTGACGAAAGGGTACGAGCCATCGATATGGAACAGACAACTGGGTCCTATCCAAGAAGAGTGAATTTGTATTTGTTCCTATTTGTGATTATAACTTTGTCTTTGCATTATGCAATAAAAGAGTACAGGCAGATAAAAGTCTGTGTGAGTAGCAGTAACACCTTACTATCGCCTCCAAGTCCTACTGTGCCGAGCACAAAGAAATACGATATAGAATATGGTTAGAATTTAAGCATGCGCATCGGGCACTGAGAAACAGATGGGTCAGTGCCAATTCTGCGGTCTCTAAACGTGTTGTGGCGGATCTGTGGAACGTGTCTTCCTTAATAAGAACCTTCGCTTCAAGGCGACGGGGTTTCATCTAGTATTTCTCTCTTTCTGTTGCGTAAGCCAACATGTGGAAACATGAAATCATTTGTGGCAAGCCCTTTCTTTTTTCCCTGTCTGTTAATTGCCTGTTACCTCAATGATTCCTCCCAACTTCTACTGTAAATCTTTAATTCCCAAGGCCGAAACAGAGAAGATGTCGGCAAAACCACGCCTCCAACTGGCGTAGATTTGCATCCACGCTCCTGTCCACGTCATGCAGCATTAAAAGATCAGACCGAGGTTCAAGAGCGAAAATGTTCGAGAATCCACATCGGCAGCTTCTTTAGTACCTTACTAGCAAAAATGTGGGATGTTTAAGTGGAGGGATACACAAAGAGAACGAGACTTTCATTAAAAGAAGTTACATGAAGAAGCCTACTTTCTGTAAAATGCTTGCACCTGAGCAGAATGGCTGGCAACAATTAGGCAACAGAGCGAACCATTTCTATGAATCATTTCCACTCGCAAAGATTCCAGAACTGTCAGATTAACAAAGTCATGCGCAGCCGGCAACTTGACAATCCTGAATATAACATTTGTAAGTATGTTTAATTAAACAATTTTAAGAATACTTCAAACAAATCTGCATCCTGAAAACTCAACAGAAGCTGCATATTTTCTACATATTCATTGCCACACACTAATTCAGCACCGTACACAAAATGTCGTAGGTGAATTTAAACATTCATAAACATGGAGTAGCATCCAGTAGCAACATAACTATTGCGGGATCAGGGGGAGAATGGGTATATCTGTCTTTGTAAAATAACGAAACTAAACTAAAACATTCTCTTCTAACTATACACGTATACCAAACTCTGTAGTCTTCAAGGACTATTTTTCCCCTTGAAACCAAACACGAATACTTCTCTCGATGTACGCAATGGAAATTTATCTTTCGTTTAACCGATACATTTAATCCCGAAGTGCTTCGGACTAGTTAAGCAAATTATGTCTGTCCCTTTGCTCGAAGGCCTAACAAACAATTGCTTTATTTTTTAAAAAACTAAGAACGTCGAAAATGGCATAACTGAAGTAAAAGCTACAGAATATATATTTATTTATTTTCATAACCACCATTCCATTTAATTCTTCTCTAATTAGCATAGTATCCTCTTCTACTGTGAGGAGGGGTCATATGAGCGTGAAACTGATCTACTTTCAACGCATTTCTGAGATAAAACAGCTTCCTATAATATTTCCTACCCGACACATATATAACTGTTTCATATTTAACCCTAAGTGTCCGATGTATACTCATGTATCATCACAGTATTTCTCATACTGTCCCCCACATGAGCGCTATAATAAAGTTAAAACATTTTAAGGGACGTAAACTTATATGCTTCTGTCAAGCTGTGCTTGTGTAAGTGTAAGTCTGTATGTAAATAAGTGTGTGTTTAAGTTACGTTCATATTACTCTTCACGCTTCGTTCGGTTTATCGTTTATATAACTTCTGTAAATACAAACTATTAACAGATTAACAATAAGCTACGAACGAGTAACATACGAAAAGAGCGACACAAACGTAGAACGCAACATATATGTACATATATATATATGTTGCGTTCTACGTTTATATATATAAGCATGAAAACCATAAAGACAGCAGCAGTAAAAGTAAAGTTTTCCTTGTGCTTAATTAGATAAGCAGTATGCCATGAACACATATGGAGGAGTGGAGGTATAGACAGCTCCACCACTGAACAAAAATATCTTAGTACAGGCCGATTAAATGACAAAATAAAATGTCTAATAAAAATGCTCTGATCTGTAAACATATCCCTGGGAATTAAGAATGGTCCTTACCCCTATGATGGCGTTCAGTTCAGTCATGGTGACCTGCTTCGCTCTCTCTACAGCCGTGGCCACCTGCTGCTGATGCTGCAACAAACACAAACACTAATTGTGTAAAACCGTTCCTACGGTAGGAACACTTTCAGCACAACAGTAATTAATAATTATAGTAAGGTAAAGCTATCCCTGTAACAGACCGTGAAGCCCCATAGGGTTGTGAGACGTCGAGGCTCCCACATTTTCTAGATAATCGGCTCACAGATGGCGGTGAGGTTGTCAGCCTTATGCTCCAACGGCCCTTTACCCCCCCCCCCCAAAGAAGATTCCTGGTACTCATTTCTGTTAAGGGCTGAGTCGAACCCAGGGCCATAGTGCGGTTGGAAAGATTAGGTCAACTGAAAAAATCAACCTCATCGTGGCTCGAACCCGCGACCTTTCAGCTGTAGAATAATGCCTCAACCAACTACGCTACTGCGTGCCCTTAATTGCAACAGGCTATTATGACCATGTCTAGAAACTCTGAATGAGACATATGTGACAATTTCTGTGTACTGCAACTATCAACTCTACAACGCTTAGGCGCTGAGGAAGAATAAAATTCTAACGCCCAGAAGATGAACGCTGACGGTATGTCATCGTGTTGCAACTTTAAACATCAAAGGAATTAAGGTAATGAATAATTCATGATGACATAAAGACGCTCAAATACGTGCACCCATCTTTACGATACACGAAGCGCATTACCACACATTAATAATTCGGACGGGGGCTGAGTTCACTCGGGTTTCTCTAAGTAGAAGCAAGGGGCTTAGGGGCAGATTTAGGTATGATCCGATTCATGTTCGTACGCCTAGTCAATGGGATATTAATGAAAACATGTCGCTGCATTAATGATAATTAGCCCATGTTCCAAATACACCCGTTCTGTCCTGTAAAAGTAACAACAGATCCGCCTCGAAATTCCTGGTCTCATACCCGAATCTTCGGGATCCACATGGGGGGGGGCATTTCGTGACTAGCTGTACGAAGAAACTTCGTAGTTAATACAAACTGTGAACTGTTTAAGAGTGTCTCAGAATTTGCCTGGGAGAATCACTTTGTAGTTAGAAAACAAGAATAAACTGTTTGGGTTTCAGAGAGACTACAGAAATGGTCTCGGATAATTTCTTGGGAGTTAGAAAAACAAACTGTTAACTGTTTTTCTTTGACTGTCTACAGAAATGGTCTCACAGAATTTATTGGGAGTTAGTAAAAACCCGTTAAATGTTTGGGTTTCAGAGCGCCTACAGAAACGGTCTCAGAAATTTCTTGGAAGTTAAGACCATACACTGACTGGTTTCATTCTCAGAGTGTCTAGAGAAAAAAATGTAAAGCTACCCCTCTAATAGGCCATGGAGGCCCATAGGATTGTGAGACGCCGAGGGTCCCACATTTTCTAGACAATCGGTTCACAGATGGCGATAAGGTTGTCAGCCTTACGCGCCGGCCGGCCCCCCTTTACCCCCAAGAAATATTCCTGGTACTCATTTCTGTTAGAGGCTGAGTCGACCCCAGGGCCATAGTGCGGCTGAAGGGATTAGGTCAATTGAAAAAATCCACCTCATCGGGATTCGATTCTGCGACCTTCCGGCTTGTAGCATAGTGCCCCCGTGTCTAGAGAAATGGTATGGTAAAACTACTTGATACAGCAGCAAACGGTGCCAGCGCACAGACATGGCAGACGAACCGACAAAAGACAGTCATACTGCATTCACTACAGGCAGCCCGAATTCGCAGGCGTGATGGAAATGTCTCTAGCAGTCAACTCAGAGGGTGAAACATATACAGAAAAAAAAACCTCTGATTCCGATGCGGCATAAAATCGATACTACATCAGAGGGAGAGGAGAGAAAATCGATATTTCGCCTCATGTGGCCTGAAGCGTTTAAAACGTCGCCTGTTGCAAATGGAGATTAAACAATTCGACAAGATAAAACCTGCCGGGGACCACCACAGCCTATATTCACATCAGACGATCGAAAGTAATTTTTAATTCTTGGTTCTGCAGCAACAGGGGACATGCGGTAGCATAGTTGGTTAAGGCACTGTCCTACAAGCCGGAAGGTCGCGGGTTCGATTCCCGATGTCAATGGATTTTTCAATTGACCTAATCCTGCCAGCCGCACTATGGTCTTGGTGTCGACTCAGCCTCGCTATCCCGACTCCTTCATAATGATATACCCTTACTAAAAATATTCCACGCTACGGCAAAAAATAAGGTTATCCTGGGCTTAATTAATTCAGTACCATGACAC
>NW_019727402.1:744127-751845 GCF_002891405.2 Cryptotermes secundus | reverse complement strand
TAACCTCGGATACCCAATGGACAAGTCGCTGTGGGGGGGGGCAGAGCTGGCGCATAGAAAAACGTGACCCTGCCAGGAGTCGAACCACAGTCGTGTATGCCGCAGCCCAGTCACTATACGGGCAGCTGTGAACACCGGTACAAACCATATAATGGTACCTGCCGATTGCCTATCCAAATGAATTCTGGGGTAATGCCTAAAACAGGGAAGACCACCTCCTCTCAAATCCTTACATATGTAATGTCCAATCATAATCATCGTCCTACCGCAAGCCGGCGCCAAAAAACCGTTTCGGCTGAAATAGCGTCGTTTAATAAATATTATTTTTCTTCCGATAATGTGTAATCATATTCCCATCAGAATCCGTTGCTATACAAACGGTTCATCTGATGCAAGGTCAATTAAAAACAAAGCACAACAAATATTCACTTCCTTTCGGTAACGCTGAGCAGGATATGCTGATCACAAAAGGCTGCCAAAAGCATAGTGCTTTTTGTTACACTCTATTTTTGTATACAAAACATCCATGCCACTTCATGCCCGGAGATAGGTACTAGCTCTATCGATTGGGCCCAACTGAGCAGGATTTCACCTGAAGACGGAGACAGAATCCAGTCTCCGAAAGGGTGTGTTTTGAAAAACAAAAGTACAGTGTTTTCAGATAAAGACAGGACGATGGATAATGTCCAGATACACAATAACTGTACTCATGTTCAACCGCCACAAACTTTTAGATCTTATAAGGTAAAGTTGTGCCTGTGCTTAACTAATTAAGCACTGAGCCATGAAGACGTATGGGGGAGTGGATGTATAAATCTTATATCAAAATTAATTTTGAAGAGGTTAAGTTTTTGGTTATGTTGCGCTACCTTTCCTTTTCTTGACTAGACTTAAAATAGGCTGAGGGTATAACATGGGCATCAGCCGAAAATGCCTATGTTGTACATTGTAGACAGAACAGAAATAAGAATCAATCGTATGATGAATAAACTTTAAGCCCGTGTCAGAACATTAACATCTCATTTCTCGCGCTTCTGAGAGAAATTACTTGACAGGCTGTTGCAACTTACCTCTTGGGCTAGGAACGGTAGCACCTGAGCGATTATGGCATTCAGTCTTTTGGCGATCTCCGTCTGAAAGCAAGAGCAAACAAAATGTAGGCGAATACTGCACAACAAGGAAGGCCTCGCTCAAGTAACATGTAAATCCTTCTGGCGTTACATTCTGCACACGACAGTGGTTCGTATGCTCTTCAACAACAAAATTTCAACTGTTACATGCGGGCGCCG
The DNA here is from genome assembly GCF_002891405.2 of Cryptotermes secundus. Lineage (NCBI taxonomy): Eukaryota > Metazoa > Arthropoda > Insecta > Blattodea > Kalotermitidae > Cryptotermes > Cryptotermes secundus. The sequence goes on along the minus strand of NW_019727402.1, from coordinate 750,556 downwards.
AATGATATCAGAAGATCTCACGGCGGTGGTTATGAAGAATACAGACTTCTGGGATATAAAGACGTGTAGTCCGTTGAAAGAGAGCCGAAGTTTCGGATGAACATATCGCATCCATCTTCTGGGTTGAATGATGCGAACAAAATTCTCGGCTTTCCATCTGTTTCCACGCTGGTATCTTCTTGGCAATTTCGATCCTGAAGATGGAGGTTATACGTTCCTCCGAAACGTCGGGTGACATTCAACGGAATACACGGCTTTATATCCCAGAAATCAGTAGTTTCACAGATGAGAGGATGATTATAAATTGTCAATAAATAGGGATTAAGACGGATTTTACCATGCCAAATATATAAGGATGTGAATTCTGTATTCTCCCGGAAAGCCTTAGGAAAACAACGACCAAGAGTAGAGGGGGAGATATTAAGAAATATTTTAGGTGTTGGTTGTGAAAACGGGGCACTGCACTGGTTTCAGGGTCGCGTCCAGTGGTGCTTCGGTTGCTAAGACTCGTGTTATTTGAAGCTTCTTCTCCAGTTCGCTGTGTATTCCTGGGTCATGAGTTACAGTGAAGAAATGCAGCATGGAATTCAAACGTCTCGGCGTAATGAGGTGACATTTTTTTTCTTGCAAATTTACAATCTACTCCATAGTAACAATGTGAGTAATAAGTAAATGGTTTAAAATTTGAAGGCTTGTGACGGGTACCATTCATTAATGGTTCTCCGTGTGGTTACACATCATCGAGAAGGTCTTCTGGCCAAATTTTCTTCAGTCTTCTTTTTTCCAAGGGCTGGGTGAATAGGTCACTTATGAGTTGGTTTGCATGCTCTGTTGTTCGGCCTTTGTATTTGTTTATGTTTGACTTAATTACATCTTGTATTAATGGTATTTTGAAGTCTTCATGTAAAGTTTGGTCAGAGACGTACCATGGTGCTCTAGATACGGAGTGTTTTGGATTGGAATGACTGAACAATCTTAGTATTTGATGGTTTACTACAACCCCATAGTTCTATACCATATGCCCAAACTGGTTTGAGTATGTGTTTGTAAATGATTAGTTTGACGACAAATAGAGATAATGTCCTCTAGAAAATCGGAGGTTCTCACAGCAGTGGTTATGAAGAGTTCCGTCCCCTGGGATATGCCGTGAAGAGAGCTGAAAACAAAGAGACGTTTCGGAGGAACATTTAGCCTCCATCACCAGGGTTGAAGAGTAGGCAAAAAAATTAACTCCGTGGGCTTTAGTCCGCAAGCGAACTATACCGACCGAGCGATAGCTGCTTGTCGGCGAAGTTAGTGCCAACTTTAGTGGACACAGGGTGTCGCGTGGTCAGCGCAACGGATTCCCAAGGCCGCTTAGCTCGGTTTTCTAGACCGGAGCCGTTATTTTGCATTCAAGTAGCTCCTCAATTATTCGATGAGTAAGATAAGTAAAAAACCGACATGAAGCAGACTCTTCGCGTTACATCTTGATTCTTTCGTACATTTATCCATCTATTGCTCTACAGCCCTTTGTTGGGCGATGGCCGCTTTTCAGTTTCTTAATTCTACACAGTCGGTAGGATCCTTGGACGGGGAATCAGCCCGTCGCAAGGCCTTTACCTACACACTGAACAACACGAACAGTTCATGCCGACCGCGAGACCACTGTGATCGGCCTTTCGTACATTTACCATTCTTTTATTTATTTGTTGTCAAATATTTTTGAAGACAGGAACCTCAGGGATCCCTTGATTATGAGGATATGAATACATTTCTGCTGGTCCTTGCCAGCACAGTTAATTCCTGGTTTTGAGTCCAGTCAGGATCCATGACCAAGATTTTTGTTCTCTTCTAGACATGTATATCTTTAGAAGCAGGGCCTCCTGTTCAAAGAGATGATGGTTCTTGCTATGCTTTGTGGCCAGATTTAAAGTTTAGTTCGAACCTCACAGAAAACAGCGACGATGAGTGTGGATGTCACTCCCAGTAACACAGTAAGCACTAGGCAAGGGTACAATGAGTCTGCTTGTAAGAAAGTAGCAGTAGAACCACAGATGATTTCAATTTTTGAGGGGGTGACGTATGGCTCTGCTTGCTGTCTGCTTCATGTTGGTTTCCTCCATGTCTTACATTTGGGCCTTGGAAATGGAGGCGATATATTCCCCCGAAACGTCGGTTGAGTTTCAAGGGACTATGATGGCTTACATCGTAGAAGACACAACTTGTCCCCTTTCGCATTACTGTGTGAAGGCCGAAATATATACAAGTAACGTAACTTTAGCCAATATTCTTGCTAGAACGCCCTTATGTTATTATTATTATTATCATCATCATGTATCTGTTCAACTTCGTATGTTAGGTTTCGGCAGACCACTCATCGACACGTCAGCGCTTCACCACTCACAGGCCCGCAGTCCGGCGGCTAACCCTGCCCGCCTCACTCGCTCGCTCGAACAGGGCTGGGTGGCTTCACCCACCATTGTGTCAGCCACACCGCGCGAACGTAGCAAAGCACCAAGAGTTGCAACATTGTACAGACTCCATGGGAACTGCGGTAAACACAAAGGAGGCAATATAATTCGTTCATGTTGCCTACTGAGTGAACGTAAATACTCGTACGTGGCAGGCGATGCGATGGACACGAAATCCACCTTCACAGGGAAGCAACTTCTTCTGCAGATCCGTTAATTAGACCAGTGGATGTATAAATGGGAGTCGGGATAGTTCAATCGGTATTGCGACAGGCTATGGGATGGGTGACCGTGGTTCGATTCCGGGGGGGTTCAGATTTTTCTCTTCTCCACAGCGTTCAGACCAGTTCTGGAGTCCATCCAGCCTCGTGTCCAGTGGGTACCGGCGCCTCTTTCCTCTGGGGTAAAGCGACCGGGGCGTGAAGCTGACTACTCAACTCCATCTACTGCCGACGAAAAGAATAGTGGGACTATGCCTCCACTCCTCCATGTGTCTTCATGACATAGTCCTTCATTAAACATAAGGATAACTTTTTACTTAATTAATTAAAACCTATGAAGTGAAGACGTATGCAGAATGGAGGTACAGCTCCACCGTTCTTAACGTCAGGATGAAGGTGAGTGGTCACCTTTATGCCCCCGATACCCATTACATAGCAAGTTGGGTGGACCCCTGGGCCATTTTAGACGCTATGCATAATAATTTCTTGTCCTTGCCGGGACAAGTCACCAGACGTTTCAGAGGAACGTCTGGCCTCCATCTTCGGGGTGGAAACCTAAGCCAAGTAGGAACCAGCATGAAAGCAGACAGCAATCAAATGTGCTGCTTGATAGGCTTATTCTTCGACCTTGAAGGAAGATCGAGGCGATGTGTTGCTCCGAAACGTCGGTTGAGTTAACGGACTACATGGCGTTATATCTTAGAGGACAAAACTCTTCTTACATTGAACTGTATAAAAGATATTTAAACCGCCTGGTCTGACATCATAATGATGGAGTGAATTTAAAAGGCTCGACAAAAGCTAAATAACCTAGGAATTCGTAAAATTAATCAAAATGAGATACTTCATTTACTTTATTAAACTCCAGTCTGATCGTTCTTGTGTGCTGCACGCCTGGTTTGTTTGTACTGGCTCTGGGTCGCCCCATTACAAAAAGTACATGCGAAAAAGCGCAATTCGTATTTTGCTCAATGATCCTGGATCAAACGCAGAAGTTATGTAGGACAGGCTAGCTGGTGGCAGATGTGACACACTTTGAGGAGCTATGAAGTAAAAAGTGGAGTAAAAGGAAAGTATAATCACACGAAAATCTTGCCTTCCAAATATTTGTTTATACAAAGTGGTAGCTAAGCCCCCACACCTATATTCTGAAGCTTTGACAGGGACTTAATTAAATCTTCTCAGGCTACAAGTGTAACCTGACGGACTGGACGGCCGAGGAATCTCCGGTTTGATTCCCGGGAAGGGCAAGTATTATTTTTCTTCTCCATAGCATCCGGACTAGCTCAAAGGTCCGCCCAGTCTCATGTTTAATGGATACCGGAGGCTCTTGCCTTGGGGGAAAGTGGCCAGGGCGTGAAGCTTACCACGATCTCCACCTAATGCCGAGCTTAAGAATGTACGGAACTGTACCTCACTCATCCATACGTCTTCAAGGAGCAGTGCTCAATAAAGCATGGGAATATTGTCAATACCTATAGCAACGTGACATTATCACTTTAAGAAGGGGAGTTAGTCTTTCGAACTTAACAGTTCGTCAATGCTTTGGACAAAATATCACACACAGACATGAAGCTAACATCCCTCACAAGCCCTGAGACACGGCAACTGACAGCGAAAACTTCTATAGATAGTACGTACTTTGTACAACTGGCAAATTCACGTACACACGGCCTCAAACACTTAATGTTGCCTGGGACTCGAACCCTTAAACCTCCCATCAAAAAATATTAACTATACTAATAGCATAGTCGGTATAGAGACTGACTACAGGCTGGACGACCGAGGGGTCGGATTTCCAGCCCGGTTGGGTCAACAATTTTCTCTTCTCCAAGTCGTCCAGACCGGCTCTGGGGCTCACCCAAGCCTCCTATCCAATGGGTACTGGAGGCTCTCTCCCGGAGCGTTAAGCTGACCACTCACCTCCAGCTAGTGCCGAGGTCAAGCTAATGTGGATCTCTACATTCACTCCCCCACAAGCTTTCATGTCGTAGGAGGTAAAGCTCCCAGATCGTGAAGGTGACCACTCACCTCCAGCTAATGCATAGGTCCAAGAAAAATTTTGAACTATACATTCACTCCCCATACGCCTTCATGGCGTAGTGCTTAATTAGTTAAGCACAGGGACAATTTTACGCTACCCTTTTTTTTTCTTGGCACTACAGCCCCAGTGCGCCTAGGCCTACCTCCATGAACTTCTCCGTTCACTTCGGTTTTTCTAGATCTTACACATTCGGTAGGACTCCTTTGGGCAGGTGATCAGCTCGTCGCAAGGCCTCTGCCTGTACACAAACACAGAAAAACGCACACATACAAACTAAACATCCATGCCCTGAGTGGGATTCGAACCCACGATCCCGGTTTCCAAACGAGCGAACACAGTACATGCCTTAGACCGCTCGTTACGCTACCTTACTATACGGAAATACGAACGGGGAAAGTAGTGTCACATGTCAGAGTGACTATAGAGGGGTTTTGGATTAGTAATTATTATTGCACACTTATACACACGACTCGCAGCTACAAGTAACTACAGCACTATCGCTAATTCACACACACTCTGCAGTTCACTACAGTAAGCACTAAATATTTTCAGTTTACTGTGTCTTCACCAGTCGTTGCTTGGTAACGGCTTCAAGCGACGGACTTTCCCCTTAAGTCTGGGTTCCCGTGTCTCAGCTACCTTCTTCTAACAACAATAGCTCAGAACGACTGAACTGCAGTTCTCTGACTAACTCATTAACCAACGAACCAACCAACCAATTCTTCACTTCATTGTCCTGCTTATAACATCTCGGCAAGGACCTCACAGAAAACACCGTTGCTATTGAACTGTTGTTTAGTGGACCGCGGAGAAACAACGCTTCTCTTCAATTGTTGCTTCTTAGGAATCTGTTGCCTAGCAGCGGGACTACATGCTACAGTACGAAAGAATATCTTTAAAAAAAAAAAGCACTACTACACGAACAAACCACAGAATCGAGTATATTTAGTACCATCCCCCCCCCCAATTTTTACGAGACAGGAAAACATTCTTAATTTGAGAAACTAACGACGGTACAAGACAAAGAGGAAGGCTGTGCGAGAGGAACAGGGAAAAGGGTAAACTCTCGAGAGGGTCAGCTTTGACCGCACAAGCTTATCACATACCTCACAAAGGTAGCAGCCAACAGCCGAATACCTCTTAACCTAACCAATGTAACCCAACCTATCTTTTCCTTTTCTGCGGTGCGGTATGATGTGGTGCGGAGCGGTTCTCTTCGGTTAGGCGGACCTCAATGATACTACAGAAGTGTCTGCTGCAGAAGCAGGTGGACGGAAGGCGTCAGTTAGAATAAGTAGCTGCCGCAACAGTAACTGACATATGTAGGATGAGGGTCTCAACGCGGGATATAACGCCTCGTAGTCAGCTGAAAGTCAACTGACGTTTCGGAGAACATAGTGTCTCCATCTTCAGGGTGAAGACTAAGCCAAATAAGAACGAACATGAAGCACGTACCAAGCTTATTCTTCGACCCTGAAGATGAAGGCGATGTATTCCTCCTAAACGTTGGTTAACTTTCAGCGCACTACACGGCGTCATACCCCAAGAGACATCTTCGTAACTGTAACAAGCCACGACCACTTCCATTGTCATCCTTTTTCGTTCACGACTTTCAGTTGAGTTTTCACACGTCGTTGGGCCTTTCTCCGTTACCCTAAGCAAATTCTGAGTGATGGTTTAAGTTGCCGGCAGCTTCGGAAGCTTAAAATGT
>NW_019727402.1:737337-744069 GCF_002891405.2 Cryptotermes secundus | reverse complement strand
CCGAGCACAAAAGACGATGGCAAAAACAAAGCGTGGCGAAATAACGAAGAGGGGGGGGGGCTTCCGTGGGAGAAGGATATAAAATCAATTAAGTTAATCTTAAATTCAAAGAAGAAAATTCTTCCGTTGAGTCATTACGATACGGTATAACGCGAAAAATATTCGGAAGTCATTTCTGATGTAAATGAAAATCACCGCGATTAATCTTTATTTATTTGTTCTTGATGTAGCTGCGTTTTTAATTTCCCATATTGGATTAGACGCAGTGGCCTAGTTTCAGGTACTATCTCGGCATTTGCCTCGAGGGACTGGGGAAAACTCACTCTGAACAGGCGGTTTCCGGGCCGAGATTCGAACACAGGTCTTCCAGAATACGACGGGAGAAAGCTAACCACTAGACCACGACTTTCAGTCAAGCAATGAAAAGACTGTAATTTCTTATGTGAAAGGTACAAAAACTTAAGTAGCACAGCCCCCCTCCTCCAAATCCCGAGGGCGAGAAATTTTTCGGATGTTGTTGGGGAGACGTGGTTCTGTGGAGAGTTCCTGGCTACAGATCCAGAGGTCCCGGGTTCGATTCCTGGGGTTACCAGATTTTCTCAGAAATAGTGGGTCTGGAACGGGGTCCACTAAGTCTCGTGAAGATAACTGAGGACCTATTTCAAGGAAATAGCGGCTCCGGTCTAGAAAACAGAGATTAACGGCCATGGGGATCCGTTGTTCTGACCACGCGACACCCTCTGTCCGCTAAAGTTGGCACTAACTTCCCCGACAAGCAGCGGTCGCTCGGTCGGTACAGTTCGCTTGCGGACTAAACCATGGAGTTCCTTTGTAAGATTTGAGGCTTTCACGGCGGTGACTATGAAGAAAGCAGTCTTCTGGGATTTGGCACCGTGTATATGTGGTGTTAACCGACGTTTCGGAGGAACGTATCGCCCCCATCTTCAGGGTTGAAGAAAAAGTATAAGTAAATCTGCAAGCGACAACACCGTGAGACACGGTAAAGCAGAACGTTCCTCCGAAACGTCGGTTAACACCACATATACACGGTGCCAAATCCCAGAAGACTGCTTTCTTCATGGACTTCCTTTGTTTGTTTTGTGACTCATACTTTTCTCGATGAGATGTAGTCGTCGGTAAGCGATCTACGAACTTCTGAATAGCGAGATGAAAACACTCGCTTGTCTTTAGTTAAAGTACAACTCTACCAGAAACTGTTACTTCACATTCGGCATTTATATGGATTTTGCACTTCGGCTTTCATTTGTAGCACTCTACGAAAAATAAAAAGTTTTCGACATAACTCATCATGGGATAGCGGGGATTTCCGAGTCGGCTATCGATCACACGAGAGAAATATTCAGGGAAACAAGAAGACTGTACAGCGGCCAACATAGAGGAAGGTACAGAGAAAACACAAGCGGCAGAGGAGGGAATTAGAAAAATAACCGACATTAGTCCATGCAGGATACAAAAGGGAAGGGTGGTTTACAGAAGGTGGTGAAAATGTGGAAGAACAGGGGGAGGGAGTAAGAGAAGGGAAACGTGTTTTATGATGAAAAGCTTCATAATGTATAACTCAAAAAAAAAAAAAGGTCAATACATCATGACCAAAGTGTGACGACGCAAAAAAAAAAAGTCTAACAGAACATTCAGTTTGAGTGCAGCCTGCGTTATATACAGTGATCACTGCTTACAACTTTGCAGACATAAATTTCTTGTTTCACACAGATTATCCCCCCCCGACATTCAGAGCAGGTTCTATTTTTGGATATAAATATTTTCATACCCCTGCACTCAAACTTCTGGAACATAAAATATTTGGTAACTATAACTGCCTCTGTGGTCGCTTAATACCAGAAGAATTATGCAGACGAGGATCTGTGACGATTTTCCTGGCATTAAGAACACGTGTTTCAGCAACAAAACAATTTGTTCCCTTCGTCAAACCCCAACTTCGCTAATTTTAAGGACAAGTTTTGTCAGTATACATTTATCGCTCTTAACACCCGAGATCATTACTAATGTGCCCAAGCAGAACCAAAATCTACAGCTTACACGCGCCTTTAGAAGAAATGTTTGCCGGAGATACATTATGCATCGTCATTTGAGTTAATTGTTCACGCGGTCCGGATATGTCTTCAGCCATGATAAGATCACACCTTTCGCCTATTGTCCCGACAAACAACTATAATTTCTACAGTAATTTTGAGTCCTGCCACTGCAATTTAAATGAGTGGAGGTCGGCGGAATTCTGACATTCATTTTATAGTCGAATATCAACCCCTCCCCCCGTAGCAAGAAAATCGAAGGGAAAAGGGAGAACTGCGTGAGTAAAAACGATGACGCGATCAATACACAATTAGAGGAGTGTAGGACAGGGACAACACTGCGATGAATAACTGAACATACTATACAAACTGTAACAGCCTGAAGAGAAACAACACATATTATCTATCTATCTATGGCCCCACAGCCCTTCGTTGGATCTTGGTCGCTTTTTCAGTTTCTTAATCTTTTACACAGTCGGTAGGACTCCTTGGACGGGGGATCGGCCAGCCGCAAGGCAGCTACCTACACACAAGATAGCACAAACACAGAATAAACGCACACACACACACATCCAGGACTCAAGTAGGATTCGAACTCACGATCCCAGTGTTTGAGCGGGCGAAGACAGTTCATGCTTTCAGACTGCGCGGCTACTGTGATCCGCACAGGGATAATGCAGGCGAAGTCAAATTAAAGACGGCGCTCATCTATGTAATTTGTACAAAAGGCTAACATTTTCTGTCCTGTCACTGCTGTTTCCCAAGACTCCTCCAGTTCACGAGTTTACTGGGTGAAATCGTGACGTCAAAGTGTCCTTCAAGGGATCAAATATACAATACAAGAAGGGTCTACTGTGAAATAGTTACAGCACGACATAAATCCTTGTTATAAGTGTGCCGCAAGTGGCAATGTCCTGCTGAAATTTGAAAGGACTTTATACCCGTGACAAATAAGGCTATAAAATATCCGAAATAAAAGAATAGAAAAGTAAAGATATACCAAATAAGTATTCCTTACCTTAACGTCATATAATGTGTACTTAACACGTATTTCTGACTATGATAAGAATGCAATGTGATTCTAAATTAATGTCGTGGTTTCCGTGGCCCATACTTTTCAAACCGGAAATAACAAAATAAAACTGCTCACGGAATACGAAAATGTAGCTCAAAAAGTTTTATTTGGCAAAGCTGTACTCCCCTCTTTGATGTCTGTAACAAAAATATAACGTAATCCTTCAAAATGGTGACTGTTCAATTAGAGATCACGGAAACAGCGACAATAATTTAGAATCATTCTGTATTTCCTGATGACGGCATTGGCTTATCTTTCATGCCATCACCAGTCTGCGTATACCACCTAAACAGCTCAGCGTACAAATTCGTTGATCGTTCAGTCGGTATGCCTCAACTGGTGATGGTGTGAAACATAAGCCACTAGCATCACCAGAAAATGTTTTTATCACAGCCGGAAGTAAATGCATATTATATGGAGTTAAGGTAATAAATATTTATTTCATACAATAGAAAACTTTTCCTGCCGTTTTTCTTACCCGTAGCGCGGGGCAAGGTCGAGTCCATTTGGCAGGGGAAACAAAAGGACTAGGAGAAAACCCACCCCAGTGCCTCTTTGCCCCACACAAATCCCACATCTGACCTGGGATCAATCCCAAGTCGCCAAAGTGAGGTCCCTTTCCTCACTTAATTCCAACTGCAACACTGTGAGGTACTCCCAAACCAGGCACTGGCCACATAACAATTTCATCCAGGGATTTCAAATACCGGTTCCCATGTTCAGTTGCCAAATGCCAATTTTTAATCGGCCTACTTTTTTAGAATGGAGAGGGAGTTATAATTGCTGCGTTGTGCGATGCGCCCTTGTGCAGCTACGGAACGCGGACGGGCCTGCTGCCAACTCGTCTTTGTTTTACGCTGTAAACTTTCAGGTACAGGTAAGGTCGAACTGACTCCAGCACGCCCCTGACTGAATCTAACGCAGCGGAAACGTCAGTTGAATCAGGTTCGGTTTATAAGCTGTGGCTTGATCAGTCTAACGTTTTCGCTGTCGTATACTAAAGCAGTACAGTCGACCAGTCTATAAACCAAATTAATTCCAACATTTTGTGACGATAGTATATAAATACAATTGTTGACTTCAAAAGTGAAAATAATATAATGTCATGCAGTCCATCAAAAATCAAGCGACGTTTCGGAGAAACCGGCTTGCCACCTGCTTTCACGCTGGTATCTTGCTCAGATTACTCGACCCTGAATATGCAAGCGATGTTCCTCCGAAACGTCCGTTGAATTTCAATGGACTACACGGCGTTACACGCCGGAAGACAGTACTCTTCATGACCACCGATGTGAGAAACTCAGAATACTACAACTATTGAAATTTGGAGTATCCATAGTCGTAGTTTTTTTAACTAAAAACGAAGTTTCGAAACTGAAAACTGTCTCCGTCCTCAGGTAAATGTCTACTCAGTCTGGCCCATTCGACAGAGCTACTCCCTATCTCTGAACGGAGACAGAGTCTAGTTTTTTTTATTGCCGGTGGGGTGGGACTAAGTCCCTTGTACTGCGGCCACTTCTGGCCTATTTTACCAGCCCCAGATGATAGGTGAGGGTGATTGTGGAGCAATTGGTGGAATGAAGACTGGCAGGGGAAACCGAAGTACTCGGAGAAAACTTGCCCCAGCGCCACTTTGTCCACAACTCCCACTTGACCAGACCTGGGATCGAACCCGAGCCGCAGCGGTGGGAAGCCAGCGACTAACCGCTTGAGCTATGGCGCGGCCTAGAGTCAAGTTCATCAGGATGATGGACAATGTTCAAATGATCAACAACTGTATTAATTATCTTTTACAGCCACAAATTCATTACCGTGAATACAGATTCCTGACAAAAGCCCTTATGTATCTTAGGTAATAGCCTTAAAAAGTTACTTGATGTTTTCTTCTTTAAACATTATAGATCCTAGCCTGATACAAATAAAAAAAATTAAACCAGACAAGGATCAGAATTCCCAACACGGGTGTTCAACCCTTACCATTATAAAACATATTAAACCGCTGAGACATCCAAGAACCGAATGGGACTACATCCAACATCTAAGACCACGCGGAAAACAGAAGCCGTAGGGTTGCGGGTCTCTCAGAGTCCTTCCATAAATAACATTACTTGATCACTTAGAACGTAATAAAAACATATAATAAACAAGATAACTCCGTGATTTCAGTCCGCAAGCGAACCATACCGACCGAGTGACCGCCGCTTGCCGGCGAAGTTTAGTGCCAACTTTTGCGGATAGAGGGTGTCGCGTGGACAGCGCAATGAATCTCCGGGGCCGTTAAAAAGTTATTATTTATTTCTTATTAGTATTAAATTAATAAACAAGATAATATTTCAAAATTTGAAAGGACATACGGTTTACTGCGGAGATTTGGCGTCGGCAAAAAACACGCTTGCATACAAGAGTTCAGTAACTCCACTTAACATAAGCGTTGCTTACTAAGTTGGACTGCTTCTCAGTGATAAACATTTCATGACAACGATTACGACCTGATATACAACAGTTGTGTCCTGCAAGCCGTCACTCCACTTACCACTAGTGACTGCTCGACGCCAAAGTAAGTACCCTCGGGTCTAGCAACACGAAACCAGAGATACACTTACAGTGCTCTCGGCCAATCAGAAGCGAAACACTTATGTTCACAGTGTTCCTGAAATTTCACTTAGCGATTCACTACGGCAACTAAGTCAATTTAATCATTAGGGCCCGGATTTTTATGACCTAAAAACTACAAATATATGCATGCACTTATGACCCAAAATTATGTCAAATATGACCTAAAAAGTGTAAAATATGACCTTAAATATTAAATGGGACATAAAATTTCACAATTTTAATTACAACTTTTACTAGAGTTTAAGAATAAAGATGATGAATATATGATAGTAGGTCCTACTTACCAAATTAGCCCTATTATGTCTCTGAAGGAAAGAAAACTGATGGAATTTCGACATTTCATACTGGATTAAACCATTCATTGTTTTCTTTTTAATACTGATATTTGCGTTCATATTTTAGACAAACACTGTTGCACATGGTATGAACACTAACTTAACTCTGTTATCTAAAAACACCATTTAAAAGAACACAAGCTATTCACGTCTCAATTTTCACTGTTACAATTGCAATTTATAACTACATGCATTTTCAAATTTTTAAATTTGAAAGATCACCGATTATCACTAAGGATAGTTTTGTATTTGGAAAAACTTCGTTCCACATCACATGATGTGACAGGAGCATATTTGAAGAATGTCAAGTCGTTTGGTGACAGTTCTGTATCATCTTCGAATGTTGCTAGTTTACCGGAAAGTATATCTGCAATCTTGCATAATGTTGAATAACCAGCATTCCGATGAAGAACACTTTCTATTTTGGTTTTAATCCCGTCACTTATTTCACCACGAGTTCGGTTTAGTTCATTCTCAGTGCTCTTTACATTGTCCAACGCATCACAGAGTTCAGTCCCTAAAATTCCAGGCGAGTTATTGCACCTGAAATTGAACAGAAGTTTGACTTTATGTATGCCAGATTTTGTGCTAGAGTGGTAGAGAATAAGTCCTTGACAGCTTTAATTGATGTTGACTCACTGCTGTCAAAGCAATT
>NW_019727402.1:663443-736810 GCF_002891405.2 Cryptotermes secundus | reverse complement strand
TCCCTCCTGCCTCGACTGGGAAAGGCCGGCTTGCCAGGTCATAAATGCTGCATTTCACAAATTTTCGCCTTTGTAACTGCAAGTACAGTCCAGTCAAAAATATGGTTTTTAATACGAACTTCATGTACTTGAACTCTATTCCACATTGAAGCAACATCCAGCCTGAAATTTATTTTGTAATACTAAACATTATGGAGCCGAAATTTTACATTATATCAAAGAATTGTTTCTAAAATGACAAAAATATGACCTTATTTCAAAATTATGGCAAAATATGCTGTTAAACCAATAAAACTCCAAAATATGCATTTATATGCACAATAAAAACGACATAATTTCAATAAGAATGACTGGAAACATGCATAATTACATTTAAAAATAGGAATAAACCATAGGAAAAAAAATATGACATGTCATAGAAATCCGGGCCCTATTAATCATTTAGAAGGTACCTAAATCGGACCCTAGAGCTAACTTTTCTGCGTTTACTGAAGTTCAAAAAGGGAGTTCTCGACAATTACTGCGGTGCCCGAAACGAGAGTTTGTGTCATGTACAGAAGCCACCCAGTAAGTGTTTTCGTCTGTCACCTAGGTACCAGTGAGGTTCTTCGTCGATTACTTACACCTCCAATGAAGTTAAACCTAAGATAAAATACACAGTAAAAAAAGTAAGTAAAGCTATCCCTGTACCAGGCCGTTAAGTGCCATAGGGTTGTGAGACGTTGAGGGTCCCACATCATCTAGACAATCGGCTCGAAGATGGCGGTAAGGTTGTCAGCCTTATGAGCCGGCCGTGCTTTACTCCCCAGGAAAATTATTTATTTAATTCCTGGTACTCATTTCTGTTAGAGGCTGAGTGAACCCCAGGGCCACAGTGCGGCCGAAAGGATAGGTCAACTGAAAAAAATTCAATGACCTCATCGGTATTTGAACCCGCGACCTTCCGACTTGTAGCATAGTGCCTTAACCAATATACAGCAAGTTATTTTTCCAAGTTTACGGAAGTTCCAACGGTGAGTGCTGGAGGCCAGATTACTACACCTCCTGGAAAGCCTTATTGCTTATTTCATTCACGGTTTTTAATGTGTCTATGTTGACACCACAGGTTATATAAAGTCGAGTGACAAGTGACAGGATGTTTACTGCCACTTCGTAACTATGCTGGGAAAAACAGTTTCCTTTAACATGCTGTAGGCCTACTAACATCTTACAGGAAGACTACTCTCAAGGGAACCTTGTCATGACATAAACTTGCCGAGTAGAGTTTCGAACCTAGTGCTTTCTGAACAGAATTTTTGAAGTTCCGCATCAGACCAATAACCCACAAGTAAACATAAAGCTTACATACAACAGTTACAAAGCCAATCAGATACATAACGCGGTGTAGATACTGGTAATTACGTTCAGGACAAACACAACATAAAGACGACGACGACGATAATAATAATAATAATAATAATAATTTTAACAGCTCGAAAGGTCGAAGTTAATATAATCACAAACAAAAGGACAAATAAAACAAATACGTATACACGTCATTCTGTGTGTTTTGTGAGCACCCGTGAGAATTTTGGGAACCCATGTTGCGCAAAACTTGTGACAGCCCAGCCTGCGATAATCTCGTAGAGAACACTGCGTGAAATTTGTGGAAATTCAAGTGAAAGCTCAGAAATTTGTATGCGCTGTCTTTCGCAGATCTTTTGGTCAATACTCTGAACATCATCAGCACTCACTATAGCTGGCCGACCACTTCGCTTGCCCATTTTGTAACATTCTATACGACTGTCTTACAGTTCCTTCACTCATTATTTTTGCCGTAAACCGATGCGCATACTTCACGATGGGTTTCCGCAGCACTCATGTTTCTAGCGCGAAGAAAGCGGTTAACAGCGCGAATTTTGAAGCCTGCTGGATTATCAATCGCAGAACACATCATAACTCACTCCGCAGAACCAAGAACAAACACTAGGTGACCAGTTACATGATGGTTTATAAGGCAATGAGCGATGTGACGCTGCCCCGCATGTTCGAGTTCTCCCCCGCTCCTACATTAGTTGCCTAAAATAAACGCAGGTTACTTTCCGAATAGCCCTCGTTGTTAACAATTAAGAGTTAAAGTTATAAAGTACGATGAAACAGTTTCTGTCCCAAATATACCTACGTCCATGCAAACAACATTAGCAGCTCAAGCGCAATTTTTACTAGAAAACCAGACACTGAACATAGAAAATCTGATATACCGAGCAGAAACTCGAAACTCAACAGTGTCAAAAACAAAATGCATAATTCAGTTTAATTCTTATTTATTTGCGTGCTAACTCAACAACCCAAGGGTCAATTACAAAGTAAGCAGGAGTGACAGAAAGAAACAAACACATACGAAGTATATAACAAGGCAATTTTATTACCGAGCAATGACGATAACAAAATAGCAATAAAAACACAAATCAAAGTTATAATTTGGGAGGTGGTGATGATGATGATAACAAAATCGGGTAATTATTTAGAGGTGAGAAAGCAAAATGTATGCACTTACAAGGATAAAACATATATTATAACCCGTAATGTGAAAGCAATGATAAAAATTAACTAAATCTATTGAAGTGCTTGGCACTAGTGGAGAGACAAATTACAGGAAAGCACTGGAGAAAGAAAACGCATTAATACAGAAAAACTGAACAAAAAAACAAACATGAAGTGAAATACACAACGAACGTAATATCTAAGAACTATATAATAACAAATTACGAAAGTCAGTTCGTACGGACTGGAAGACTGGGGCTCGATTCCACGCAAGGGAAGGGTAAAAGCGGTAATCGACTGTAGTTGACCATTCATTTTCATCTGCTGCTGGCACAGAGTACGAGGAACTATCCTCAAGCCTTCCTGCCGTGACGTTGCACCTTCATAACGACGGCGACGAAACTGCTACTGCTGCTGTTCATATTGATGACAAGGGAGATAAAGGTACACAAGAGCAGCCACTATCCGCTTCCTCCGAATGGTTCATAAAAAAATTGCACAAATGCTATTCTACCCTTATCAAAATCGTCACAAGCTTACGACGCCCTGACGGCACACAGATGAAAGGATCTGGTTACTTTTACGAAATCATTTCAAATTTCTCAACTCTATCCAATTTTCCTTTTCACTCAAATTAAGTCCCTGTTCAACATCTATTACAGTTTATCCTCTTCCACCCTTTTCAAGCAAGAAAATAAAAACTACACGCACAGTGTTGCTTCAGCAAGAGAACACCATCTATTTTTTCTTAATTGCGACGCAGAAAGAAACAGCGTATTCCTCCAGCAAATATTTGGTTTTGTAGTTGTCTTGACACAGGAAACGAATCTGCACAACAAAACATTTCCACGCCATCACCAGCCATCTTGGGAGTGGGGAGAGCAAGCGTTTCCATAGCAGAAAATCCCCACCTTTATAGCTTAGAGACGCAATTAATTTCAAAATCTCTTACCTCCATGTCTGCTCCTTATAAATGTAACAAACTAAATTAACTCCATGCAGCAGAATAAATACTGAAAAGCTAATAGCCACTCAGTCAAGAATCTCTAATAATTTTACAGAACCCGTGTTCATAAGTCTCTCTCGCTGGACTCTTATCTTCTACCCACTTCACGCTCACAAATCGGGCTCCTTTACGACCAACTATATTGGCAATATGCTCTCACCTAAGCCTAAGTCTCTCACGTGTGGCGCGTGCTCAGTTCCGCTTACCCTCATCCATTTTATCGCCCTAAAATATGATGATTACAAATTATGGATCTCTTCATTATGCATTTTCCTCCAGTCTCCTGAGTCTTCTTCCCTCTTCTTATATATCCTTATAACAGGGCGATTTCTTTAAACGGGAACCCAGTGTTAGGAATGTCAACGTCATACATTGGAAGGTTAGGACCATTCTGATAAAACACACCTAACATATGGGGTTCTCTCTAAAAAATCACCCTGTAATTTTTATAAATCTGTACTGTTATTCTGTACGGTTGTGACAACTGATGTCTCGATTAGGCAGAGTTTCTAAACAGTTTTCAGCCGACGTGTGGCCCCTTGGTCTCAAAATAAAATTCTGCACAGTCTACTTCAGGAAATACTCAATTTGTAAATCATAAAAGTCAAACAAACACATTTACACTTCACTTATTCCGTGTAAAGAAGGAAGTGCATAAATTAAAAGTTGTTACGATATTTTGCAAGATCTTTTTTCGAGCTCTGTTACTTCTTACAACCAAATTCAATACTCAAAATCAAAGTCACATTGCGACTGACGGTCGGTCAGTCAGTCAGTCAGTCAGTCAGTCAGTCAGTAAGTCTTAATGTCGAGATATTTATTACTGTTTGACAGTTACGGTCTTGTTTTTGTGGGGCGCCCTCTCTAATGAGAGGACGGGTCTCTCTTTTGTATATGCTTCTGGTCCTTGCCAGCGCACTCTTTCTCGCGTCCGAGCAAATTCAATACTCGTAGCCGCTCCTCTTTATACAGCCTCGACAAGGATCGCATAGAAAACACATCTCGCAACAGTTCTATTGTTGCGTCACGTAGCTAACGTAAGAACGGCGTGAGGAACACAGCTTCCCAGTTACTCCATTGTTGCCTAGGAACGGGAGTGTTTGCAGAGTCGTTCCCTAGCAACGACTGTATCTGCTGGCTTCACAATTCTTGCCTTCAGCAAATATGTCACAATATGATTTACGTCATACAGATTTCTATGAAACGTCCTGGTTACATTATACGACTGCACAGAGGGTAAGTCAGTCCACAGTCCGCTAGGAACAGTATGTTTATGGTGTAGGAAAGTTTGTGGTCCGTGAAAGCAGCATGCGTGCAACTTAAGTCCGAAACGTACCTTAAATTTCACGCATTTTAGACAGTGGATAAATACACACAATATGACGGATTTAAAAATTAGATACGTGTCAATTTCACATATAATTCGTGTGACATCGAGGGTCCACTGTACATAAAAATTCAGTTCATACTTCACAGGAAACACATTATGTCTCCACTACAAAAATCAACCGATTAACGCTGTTAAGGAATCAATCGTTCTTTATTGTGAGAACCATAACGAACACATAAATACACTATGTGGGCAGAAAGCGAAGTTACAGTACGTTACAGCAGGTGGTACATATAGTAACCACTGAGTCTTCAAGTGCTAACAGCTTCCTTATTTAATGCAATTAATGCTTGACCTCAACAGCGAACTGTAGCTCTGATTCTCGCGAATACTTCCAAAAGCAACTGATGCCCATCCTTACACGTATTTATACCGCTCACAGTCGTTCAGCCCGTACACGTCCTCACTTGTTCCATTATGCGTTACCCTGAGTGATCAGTACGCAAAGATCTTCAGTACGTGATCAAGGCGCTATAGGAATGGATCAGCATCACAGCACGTGGACATGCAACTGCAAACGGGACGTCACCACCGCTGGGAGGTAAGGGTGGGAAAACTGCAAAGTATTATGGTAATAAATATGCCACTAGTACTTTAAAATTAATGCATGTAAGTATCGTCAGGCCGGTCACGGTAGCCGAGCGGTCTAAGGCATATACTGTCTCCGCTCGCTCGGAAGCCGGGATCGTGGGTTCGAATCCCACTTAGGGCATGGATGTTCGTGTGCGTTTTTCTGTGTTTGTCTACAGGTAGAGGCCCTGCGACGAGCTGATCACTCGCCCAAGGAGTCCTACCGAATGTGTAAAGATCTAGAAAAACCGAAGTGAACGGAGTTCATGGAGGTAGGTCTAGGCCCACTGGGGCTGTAGTGCCAAGGGGAAAAAAAAGTATCGTCAGGGTTATAACTTTGTGTAGTCCGGCGAAATTCAACCGATAATTCGGAGGAACATGTCGCCTCCATCTTCAGGGTTGAGGAATGAGCCAAGGGGGAAAAAGGAGCATGAAGCGGGTAACAATGAGACCTCCTTCGAAATGTCAGCTGACTTTCACTGAACGCATACGGCGTTATATCCCAAAAGATAACTATTCATAACCAGACATGTGAGAACCTCAACTCTCACAATATATAAGTAAATTGTGAAATATTTCTACAGTTCTCGGGGCATACACTTGGTGAAACACTAGCTGAAGCCTTCAGAAATATGGACGAAAACTTATTTATGGTAACCTACAAGAGGGACTATGCGATGACCTACCTCAGCGGCACTGCTAATGCCTGGTAGATCTAGATTTTCGTATATTACTCGTATTCTCTCATCTTTCTTAAGTTTAAAGTATCCAGTAACGTAATTCCGTGCTTTCTAGTGCATACGAACACTCCTTTCATTACCAGCTCACGGTTATGAAACCACAGATGCAGGTTATGTTTATACAAATCCAAACTCGTTCCTTTTTATTCTCTCGACATTTTTACTACATCAAACACGAACCTTCAAGGGAGACTTCCATTACTCTGTTTTCCGTTTTCATGTGTATCCAATTCATATGAGGTAGCATTTAGACGAAAGCCAGTAAATGACCATCCTAGTGAATGCCGAAACTTCTTTTAACCCAAACCCATGTTGCAAGTTTCGTGAACGAGGCTTCACAAAAAGGGGAAGAAGAAAAAAAAGAGGGGAAGTGCAAAGCGGATTAAATTTCCTGCGCTGCTTTATTTGGTCAGCGATGTTCTTTCTTTAACAGAAAGCCCTTTTGAATTAAAAAAAAAATTCAAATTCGAATGAACGAAGGCGTAATATGTGGAAATATATGTTTGTATTTCTAATACATTAAAACAACCGACCGATACCAGTTTCGAAACTGATTAGGTACAGAATAATGGCAGAGAGCGATTCTGCTTAGTGGGTATTACAAAAGAAGACACCTCTTTAAATAGCGATATGATGCCTGTATAACACACCGTATTTCATGGATAGTTTAGGGGCGTGTAATATATACAATTATTCCAATAAGCTTAGATCAGATTAAGCGTAAGTAATAATCTGAGAATATTATTGTACACCTATCATTTTCAGACAAATCAAGAAACATGGCACATATTAAAATTACGGTCTTTCGGGATGATATCGTGCAGTCTGGTAAACATGTGCCAATATTTCGAGGAATCTGAAACTTCTTTCTTCAGGCTAGATATTTTACACTGAAGACGGAGACAATGGGCTCCACCGAAAGGTCGATACCTAATTACTAGACTATAAGGAAAACTGCGTCACATACCGACAGTTGTATTCTTAATACTGATAGCAAAATCTCAGTCACAACACTGTCAGCTTTTAATTAAACCTGAATCATACGAATGGGAGGAAACTTATCGGTAATGTGCCATGAAGCAGGGATGCAGACTACAAGACCGCGCGTGTCGTTTGACAATCTCAAAATTGTTATGAAAAGAAATACTACTTTGTGTCTATCCACGAACTTCTCATATAAGCTGAAGCGACTGCTGATGAAGAGATGGAGATGAATTTAACACTACCCACAACAAAAATGTGTTTTTCTTATGTTGGTATCATACGGAGAATTTCGTCTCTCCAGTGATGATTTGTATCTTCATAGTTCTCTTGTGCAAGGTCTCATACGTCTAGAGTCTTTCACATTTTAATGTTTTGTCTTAGCTCTCCCAGATGGTTTGTGCTGTGCTTGGTTTGTAAACCCTATCTTGGTGCCATTACAGGCGCCCGCAGATAGGGATTAGCGCTATCGATTGGGCTCAAATGAGTAGGTTTTATCTGAAGACGGAGAAAGAATCCAGTCTCCGAAATGTTGTGTTCCGAAATATAAACAGGACGTCGGATAATGTCCAGAAACATAATATTTATACTAATGTACCATCGTCACAAACTTTTAGATCTTATTAAGATACCAAAACATTACCGCTTTTCAATTGAAGTTAAAATTAGCTATTTTTTCCTTCTTAAGGAAAGATATGTTACAGTACTATTGGCGTGTATATAATCCAAGGGCTGTCATCATCTTTACTTCGGTTCTTATTCGTTCATCAGAATCTTGTTATCGCTAATCCTAGCTAAAATCACATGATTTACTTTAGGACCAAGCTATATACATGCATGGGAAACAGAATGTCAAAATAAAGGTTATGTAATTATTATTTCGGAAATATCCCTATACAAGCAGCATTGTAAAGTAGCTATTTCTGCTTTACATTTTGGACTGTTTATGTCATTTTAAGCGGAATATAACTCAGTTCAACAATTCAGTACAGCAGTGTAACGAACTTCACCTTCAGTCGCAAGCAACCGATAGGAAGTTCCTACACTTACGTCATCAAATGCCAATCCACTCAGTGGCGAGGTACTGTAAAACACGGTAACGGAACGTATTAGAAGAAAGCAGTCTTCTGGGATTTGGCGCCGTGTATATGTGGTGTTAACCGACGTTTCGGAGGAACGTATCGCCTCCATCTTCAGGGTAGAAGAAAAAATATAAGAAATCTGCAAGCGAAGAGACCGTGAGAACCGATGAAAGCAGACTGTGTGGAAATATACACAGCTATGTGAGAGCATAGAGGGTAGGGGGGAAGGGCAAGTATACAAGTGAAAGCAATACCGTATTTACGCATGTATAGGCCGCGTGCGTGCATAGGCCGCAGCACAATTCTCAGACAGAAATTATAGAAAAAATAATTTTCTTGGAATATTATTTCAGGAGTATTACACCCTGTATTACTAATTATGAATATAATTTTTTTAAATGAAGTGTGATTTCGAATATTTCGAATATAAGCCGCACCCCAGTTTTCCTCTTGAATTTTTAGCAAAAAAATGTGAGGCCTATATATGCGTAAATACGGTAGTTAAAGAGGGGTAGGGGAAGGGAGCTGGGACAAGCGTGGTTTTGTGTAGGGGAGAGAAAGGCAGGGTTAAAGGCTGGGCACTAACCCGTAAACTGAGGGGGGGGGGGGTTGTTATGTTGGTTGGTCATGGCCTGTGTGGCCTTCTGGATCTGGCGTCATATCCCGGTGGGGGTTTTTTAAGAGAACAGATGAGAGATTTCCAAGACTTGCTGAGACAAAACCCCCCTCTCTGTTCATATTTCCTGGATGCAGTTCAATCTCAATTGCCTCCCTAATGATGCGATCCATATAGCGGGTCTTGGTGGCGAGGATGGAGGTAATTAGGCCCGCCATAGCCCAAGCGGTTAGTCGCTGGCTGTCCACCGCGGAGGCCCGGGTTCGATCCCGGGGTCTGGTCAGGTGGGATTTGTAGTGGACAAAGTGGCGCTGGGGTAGGTTTTCTCCGAGTATTCGGTTTCCCCTGCCAATCTTCATTCCACCAACTGCTCCACAAACACCCTCACTTATCATCTTGGGCTGGTACAATAGGCCAGAAGTGGCCACAGTACAAGGGACTTAGTCCCACCCCACTAGCAATAAAAAAAAACGTAACGTACTCCCACGACGTAACCAAACGACCAAACAGGAAATACACTCGAATTCTGTCTGCAAAGGCGTCCTCTTCTCTCCCTCTTTCTCCCCTTCGCTTCGTCACTTTCCTCTTCCTCTTTCCACATCCCTCTAAATGCCTACTTAACCACGAAGCTATTTATCAAATATACATCCATCCAGCCACCCACCCACCCACGAAAGACGGTGCTTTTATTACGTTAGAAAATGCGGCATAAATTTCATTTCACAAATTGTTGCTAGCCTGCTACAGTTAAGACTGTCACATCGATAAAAATCACACCTGAAGAACATAATTAAATTATACAATAGAGAAATGTTTGTGGAAGATGTGCATTTGATATATCAATCTTGTTAACGCCGTGTCTAGATTCTTACTCACTTGTCGAGGCTCCGCATGGCTGAAAGACTTTAGGATAATTATGTATGAAGAATCAGAAACGGTAGGCCTGCTCTCCTGTTATCTGGAGATACAGAATAAAACCACGAGAAAGGAGAGGGTCAAGCTTCCCGCCGGTGGTTTCTTAAATGAAATTGTTAACAGTACATATCAACGATGGGTCGTCATAACGTCACAAGCGACCTTACCCTCCTCAAATACGGCCGTTTTCAGTTAGCCGCGAGGGCCAAACAAGTTTAGAAGAAAATAAGAAGTGTCAATAGAGAAACATGTAAGATTCACATTCAGAATGGAATAAAAGTTATAAAAGATAAGGAGTTCGACAAAGAACGCTAACAGGGACGGACAAGATCTGTTTAACATTTGATGAAACCGAAGAAGTTGGAATAACGAAACTGATGAAAGCAGAGAAACTTAAAATTAAATAGAGTATTAACAAAGAAGGGAAAATAAAGTAGATAATGGCTCGGAACTGTCAAAACAAATAAAACTGCAACAGTTTAGCAAGGAAGAACACTGAGTGATATGATGC
This sequence comes from Cryptotermes secundus, assembly GCF_002891405.2. NCBI lineage: Eukaryota > Metazoa > Arthropoda > Insecta > Blattodea > Kalotermitidae > Cryptotermes > Cryptotermes secundus. The sequence goes on along the minus strand of NW_019727402.1, from coordinate 726,476 downwards.
ATCAGGTCTGTGAACAAATCTTAAGAAAAAATGTAGATTTGTCGTACTTTCAACTATCAAGACTGATACGCCAATGGAACCTAAGGAACGAAGAGTTCTAACTTCTAGGGCACAACGCTGTGTAGTCCTGTGAACGTCAACCGACAGAACTTGGTTTGCTTTTCAACCCCGAAAAGGAAGACGATATTCCTCCGAAACGTCAGCTGACTTTTATCTAGCTACACGGCGTTATATTCCAGACGACAGAACATTTCATATCCACAGCTGTGAGAACCTCAAATCCTATATGCGTAAGAAATGTTTATGAGACTCCGAACAGGTTCTCACCATCATCAATGATCCATGGCAGCCCGGTTGATTAAGGCGAACCGTAGATCAGAAATTCATAATAGCAATTCGTATGAACGAAGTTAATTTCAGTTCTTCTCGCTCTTTTAAAACTGACGTCAATATGTTGTCAGAACCTTTCGAACTGTTTTCTCTCGTGTCAGCTGCAGACTGGCCAGATAAAGGAACGTCAAAATGGTTTAAATGCGAAGGCAGCGATAAACGAACAGGCTACATACAGTATTTCTACGGTTGTCGATCTTTTTGTAAGAGCTATGTTCACAGCCGTCGGAACAGCAATGCATGTATGTATGCATATAGGCCGCGCCATAGCTCAAGCGGCTAGTCGCTGGCTTCCCACCGCGGCGGCCCGGGTTCGATCCCGGGTCTGATCAAGTGGGATTTGTGGTGGACAAAGTGGCGCTGGGGCAGGTTTTCTACGAGTACTCCGGTTTCCCTTGCCAATCTTCATTCTACCAATTGCTCCACAAGCACTCTCACTTATCATCTGGGGCTGGTACAATAGGCTAGAAGTGGCCGCAGTACAAGGGACTTAGTCCCACTCCACTAGCAATAAAATGCATATACTCCTATATGTACTTCTTTTCCTCATAGCTGAAAGGTAAATCGTTAAGTGTCTATAAAATAAAAAAATCTCTTGTCCCTGTCCGGAATCGAAACCGGGCCGTCAAGCCTGCAGCCCACTGCCGTTAACAACTGAGCTATCCCAGCTCCAACAGCAACAATAATGATGGCTATGATGATAATAATAATGATAATGGTGACTCAATTTTAATTCTGGAGAATTTGGCACGAGTTTTCAAGCCCTGATTGTTGTTATGACTACTTTGCGATCAGCCTGCAGCCTTCTTCACAACTGAAACCTTGGGGTGTCAAACACTTACATGTGTTATATACAATTAACGTATTTTCTAATATGGCGTTTAAGCATCTGACGAATGGAATTCGTGAAGTATGAATAACGTACGACTTCGTAGCTTCCCACTATAGTACCAACGTCATATGCGGAACATTCTGACACTGGAATGGTATTAATGCCACTAAACTAGGATCGTGCAATGAAAAGGCAATAGAGAAAAACAAACTCCATGGCCTGTAGTCCGCAGGCGAACTATACCGACCGAGCGACCGCCGCTTGTCGGCGAAGTTAATGCCAACTTTTGCGGACAGAGGGTGTCAACGTGGTCAGGGCAACGGATCACCACAACCGTTAACCTCGGTTTTCTAGACCGGAACAGCTATTTCACTCGATTAACCTCACGAGGCTGAGTGGACCCCGTTCCAGACCCACTACTTCTCAGAAAATCTGGTAGCGCCGGGAATCGAACCCGGAACCTCTGGATCTGTAGCCAGGAACTCTGACTACAGAGAAAAATATGCAACTTTGTTTAGGCATTTTTTTTTGTACAATGTAATATAACAATATTGCGGCCGTGAGGAGGCTTTCTTTAGCTATCAGTCTTATGGGGATAACTAAAGTCATTGAAGTTATGTGGAATTTGGCATAAAAATAGGTCAACACATACCAACACACAACACAAGATATCGTCTGTAAGTCAGCAGCTACTAACATAGCGATGGCACTGAACCATGATGTCATATTCCATAAATTTAATCTAGACTGAATATTTCTGTCCAACTAAAAAATCTATGCAATACTAAAGCAGCCTTTAGGGCCATGAGATCTCTTCAGAACTCGTGTATGTTTTTTTTTTCAAAGGTTCTTATAATCTGCTCACAGCTCGCTTCGTCCGTACAGACAGCAGATAGAGGATGGCAGGGCCTGGAATCTGTCGGTGGTACTCTGTTCACAAAGCAGATTTCCCGACAGAGCTCACAGCCAGACACAACTCCCCAGACATTTCCTGTGAGGGTTATGACTAATGCATTGGTACGATGGGTGACATTCATTACACCAAAAATGTATGGTACTCACTGGCCTTACGTAACCATAGCAACAGTGAGGTATCGTGGCGTTTTCCTGCTTCATTCCAACAAGCAAAATGACGTCCAAGTAACTCGAATGTATCATGACCGGGGCTTAATTTCAGAGTAATTTTACTCGGTTAAAATGGCACGGAACTCGGAATATTTTCACTGGTTGCGTTAAAATAATTTCCATTTGCAGTGGACTGGTATAAAAACAGAGCAGGCCTACTGAACCCTTAACCTATCGTAAGGCCCGCCTTTTTCTTCAGGATCCCACTGGAAACAGCGATTTCACTAGCGTGAGTTACATGGGTCTGAAACTTGGTCTAAAAAAAGAACGGTCTATAGATCGCAAACATTTTACAGCAGAGTTCTCAGAAGAATATTTGAGAATCTGAGGCAGAGATAGCATAAATGGAGGACGAATAAAACTACAGAAGACAAGATTCATAATTCGAACTCGTCATCAAACAGAATTAGGGTGTTCAAATGGTAGAGATGAATTCAGTGGATAATGGCCAAGATAAGAAGGTAAACAGTAATTGGAAAATCTAGGTGTAAATTACACATTACAATTTAAATGGGCCTTAAGAATTGGGGTGTGAAGGTGTGTTCTGGAGTCAACAAAAGCGGGCTCTTGTGAATACGGTACTGGAGTCTGTAAAGGCGGGGGAAATTACTGATCGGGTAAGGGACAATCAATTAAAAAAAAAGTCAGCCAATGGAGTTCGATTAGGTATTGCAATTCTGCATGAACTGAACTGACAAGGACTGGCATGATTAACTGTATGTTCACCTTCTCTGCTGGAAAGGAAGGCGGGCAAAGAGTACAACAAAGAAAGCAAAATCCGTGGCTTTAGTCCGCAAGCGAACTATTCCAAACAATGGCGACATTCAATAATAGCATATAATATTGTCATGTGTTTTAGTGACATGTAGACGGGGTTTGCATTGGCGAGTCGATTTACTGGATATTCACCAGTCGTAACTACAAACAATTATAACACTCTCAAGATTACTGTCATTATAACACATGTAAAGTCACACACTAAGTCTGACTTCCAAATCTTCTCCAATGACTACATATCGACAGGTCTCTCTCAACTGGGCTCTGTACTACTCCTTTCCATGACGGCTCTGTTTCCCTGATTCACGGCTTCTCAGCTACGACTGACTTCTCGGTTATGCTAGAACCTTTTACAATTCTTCGGCACGGACCACATAGAAAACGCCCTCCTGTTGTATTAAACGCAATTTCCTAAGAACGAGTTATAACGATGCATTCCCTATTGTTTTCTGTATTCGTTGCTGCGAGAATGTTTAGGGGGTTGTTGCTTAGCAATGACGACATTCCTCTGTTGTCATGGACACGGTCCATACGTCACAATACATTGACATATGAGAACATAGAGTGCGGTTTCACTCAATTAACAGTTACTTGAGGATGGCCTTGTAGGTCCGAAACATGTCGCAACAGTAAAATAAAATGTGATTTTAATGACTTTTAAGAAATGTAAATGCGATTGTAACGGCGTTTTAATATAAAAGTTTATGTCGCATTAGAGACGGAAGCAAGTGGACGATGATGTATCAATGCAACAAGATGTTGAAATATAATATTATCAGAAGTTAATAACATGGGGGGCGGGGTGGGCTTGAATAGTGCTCAGATTTTGCAGAAATGAAAAAAATAATCCCACGCGTCTAACAGAAAGCGATGTAATTCCGTTAGCTCTAATAAGACCATGATTACATCCAGAGTTTGATTTTTGTTCTCCTGAACCATATACTGGAAGCCCACGGATTATAGGAAGGGGCAGGCGGTCACGTCACTAGCAACAGGCGTGTGCATTGATTTTTAAGCTGATCTGGAAATGAGTGGAAAAATTAAAGCATTCGCACTGATATTCTTTACGTTAAACTGAATGTCATAAAATTCCTGATTTCCGAAATAACTAATGTTAGAACGGGCGGTCAAAGTTCATGCCATGTGCAGCAGAAGGAGTGCAGGCAATGTCACAGTTCAAGAGGTTATTCGCCGGCTTCTGACCACGGCGGCCCGGCTTCAATTCCAAGGAAGTACGTACAGAGTGGCAATGGGACAGGATTCTTCGGAGTACTTCAGTTTCCATCTACGCTCCATACTGATGTATTTTTTTTTTGCTAGTGGGTTGGGACTAAGTTCCTTGTACTGTGGCCACTTCTGGCCTATTGTACCAGCCCCAGATGATAGGTGAGGGTGATTGTGGAGCAATTGGTGGAATGAAGATTGACAGGGGAAGCTGAAATACTCGGAGAAAACCTGCCCAAGCGCCACTTTGTCCACCACAAGTCCCCCTTGACCAGGCCCAGGATCGAACCCGGGCCGCCGCGGTGTGAATCCAGCGACTAACCGCTTGAGCTGTGGCGCGGCCTTCCATACTGATGTAACGTCAGGTCTAATACAATACGCCCATTTGAGCCCGCAGCAGAGAGAGAATCACCGAACTCCTACAGCTAAAAAACAAGTAAATACGTAACAACAGAGAACAACCTGACGGGAAATACAATTAAGTTTTCATGCCACGCCACGACGGCCACATGCAGCCCGTGTAACGTAACACCGCAACGGGCAGGAAGTACAAATTCTGTGCTGGGTACACAGCGCGTCCGACTCGCATACAAAGCGATGCTGGACTGAAACTGGCTCGCTATATGGACTCGACGCTCACAGTACCTCGAGTTGCCATTAAACTGACCCAGGAAGAACAATTAGCCGTATTCAAGAAAGCAACAATTATACTGTGACGGAAGAGGCTATTGCTAAACAACGGCTGGCTAAAAATCGCGTATCCGCGGCAATGAATACGCTTGTAGAAATCAAAGCATTGACACATGTTTCGTAGGAACGAATATAACAGACAATAACAGAAGAACTGTTTGAGATGGTGATCTACATTCATTCAGTAACCCGTGTGGAGGCGGGGTCGAATACCTCCACCGTGACTCTGAGAGTCGTAGGAGGCGATGAAATGGGAAGTCTCAAATTTGAGAAAGTAATATACATGGTCGCGAGTCCCAAGGGACTCGGACCCAAGAAAGATTGTGCTGGCAAGGACCAGCAGCATATGTAAAAGACAGACCCGTCCTCTCGTCAGAGAGGACGCCCCACAAAAACAACACCGTAACTGCCAAACAGTAATAAATATCTGATCACGAACCCCATCTCATTCGGAAGTGATTCTTCATCAACTGTCCTTGGTGCCTCGTAAGTGACCGATTAGTAAATCAGAATCAAGTCAGTCACAGTGGAAGAGAAGACACTTGTAGTCCAGTGAGGAATGGAGCAGTCACTGACTGTGAGCTGTTATAATTTATTGTAACCGTAAAGAATGTGTAAATAAATCCAATCATCCAATCCACAACCCGTTATTGTTAGTCACGGAACCCCGGACACATGACAATATAATTCAAGAATTAGAACCGCTGGTCCGTTCGTCCTCTCCTTCTGTAATCGATCCTCACACACAGCTTCCAATGTTGCCTGCTTACCGCCCACAACGCAAAATTCCCTCAAGAAAGCTGGTCTGAGCCATGTTTACATGCCTCCATCACAGATTTCTGTAGTCTGACAATTCCGTGTGTATAATAACTAATGTGTAAAACTTTCCTTACATGTTCACTCCACTTTTCATCTAGACCAGCGGTAGCTCGGGGTATGGGCTGGGCGGCCGGAGTTCTAGTCCAGACGGCGGAAAGATATATGTCTCTACTCCACAGTGTCCAGACTCACTCTGGAGCCTATCGTGCCTCCCACCCACTAGGTCCCGGGATCTATTTCCCTGGGCGTAAAGCTTTTGGCGCATGAAGTTGACGGACTGTTTACCTCAGTCTAGTGCCGAGGTCATGAACGGTGGAGCTAGACCTCCATTTCCCAACATGTCATCATGGAGTGGGGATTGATTAATTCATTAAGGACAGGGACACTTTGCCTTACCTAGCCTTACCACTATTCATCTCGGAAATGAAACTGTAATTACTGCTACTGATTAAAGGCCGTGGGGATTCGTTGCGCTGACCACGCGACACCCTCTATCCGCAAAAGTTTGCACTAACTTCGCCGACAAGCGGCGGTCTTTCGGTCGGTATAGTTCGCTTGCGGACTAAAATCACGGAGTTTGTTTTTTTGTTTGTTTGACATTAGGAAACTAATTTCAGCAATTTAAATCCTTGTTATCATCACCAACTTCCGATCTGTGCGAAAGAAAAACATTTCTTGCAATTCAGTGTATGACATCGTTTTCGGTACTTCGCTGCCAGTAACTTGGCGCAAGCTTCATCAAAACAACTATCCTCAAAACTATATAAAAATAAATCTTAAATTCCCATACAAGAAATCTTAACGCGAATATTTAATGACATAAAAATATACACCAATTAATTATGTCAGCAATATTACACCAAAGAGCGTACAATTTTCTGACGCAAGAAAATTTATATTCTCTCCCATGCATCTCTAAAACACTTTTCTTTTCCTTAGTGGGGTGGGATTAAGTCCATCTGGCACTGCGGCCACTTCTGGCATATTGTACCAGCCCGAGACGACAGATGAGGGTGATCTGCTGGAATGAACATTGGCTGAGGAAACTGAAGTACTCGGAGATCTGCCCCAGCGCCATTCTGTCCACCACAAATCCCACATGACCAGACCCGGGTTCTAAGCCAGCGACTGACCGCTTGGGCTAAGGTGCGGCCCTCTAAAACACTAGCTCCAGTTATAAAGTGATACTCTCGCACACCCGTACAGGGCCACGGGTCGCTTTAGTCCTGCCCTTATCTCCCGCCCTCCGACAGAAAACAGTTCCCCAGCTTCCACATCGGCGATGCTCGTGTAATGAGGCCATTAAATCTACTGCTGTTGGAGATTCTCTCTGCCGTATGTCTCCGGCTGGCGGGGACAATTCCTCGCTTACGGCAAAGCAACGCAATGCGCGGCGCGCTGCGTTCCATCGACCGCGACGCAAACGACTGGGTAGATACTAAAGGCAACCGCGATACAACTGATCTCCGGGCAGATACCAGAAGCCTGAACCTTCCACATATGACGCAAAATTCCTAGTTATTCAGCGGCGATAATCGGTGTTTTGGGAAGGAGTAGGGCGGCCGCACACCAACTGCGTCAAGACAAGCACCAAGACATTGGACAGAAGACTCAGTCTTGCTTCATTCGTGATTCGTCAACATGAAGCTGACGTCAGCATCATGACTCGGATCGCTGTGTGGTTGTTTTCATAATCTCATTCGTTTCAACTGTGCTCCCTTCTTTGCGTCATGTCGCAAACATCGTGTCTTGACTGTTACATCTCTTCACGCATGCAGGTGCGTGGTCTACCTTATGTAGCGTTCGCTTTTCTGGCTAGTATGGTCGATTAACAGAAACCGATTGATAACAATCAGCCTCTTATTCAATGGATATCAGGGTCTCCATCCCGAGGGATAAGTGCTACACAACTCTTACACAAAACAGTGAACATAAGAATTGACGTCAACCGTTGCTGCAAATCCGAGAACTGAATTTCAATATTCGTTCTATAATCTTCTGGTTTATGATTCCGTGTAGTATACAATGGCAGTGCCTCAAATTTCAACCACTGCAACCCTGAAGATATAGGCAATACATTCCTCCGAAACGGTGGCAACCTCCCACCAGATTACATGACGTCATAACCCAGAAGACTACAGTATGGATCTTCAACACCGCCAAAATCTGATCGTATGTATGAATTTCACGACATTTACGAAATACGTGGGACAGACTTGATGACCGAAATCCTGGCAAGTCTCGACCAACAGAGGCAAAACCTCAAGCATCGTGGAAATCTCTAAAATACATGTATCTTGACGGGTGCGTCTCTGAACAGATTCTGAGGGCCGTGAAAACGGGCCGAGCCGGGCGCTCGGTGTATCAAGGCAGGGACCGAAACGGGAACAAGGCATCCCTTGCATTTACTGCCGTGCCTTAAGGGCCCCCTCAAACATCGGCATGTGATGCAGCACCCCCGGGGAAACGGACTTCGGTGTCAAGTGGAGGGCATTCTTGGCGGATCCCCGAGCCAATCTAAAACCTATAACCCAGAATATATTGTAATATGACGCCTTACAGCCGGAATAGTCCATTGCTAGACAACAGGTCGCTAACACACGTTCTATAGAGATGTGGATTCGTGGTGACCGACTCGGTACGGAACGCGCTTTCCATGTCAACGGAATCAACAAACAATTTCCATGTAAATGCGAGAGCAAGAAACATTTTCCATGGGTACGCGCTACACTATATAAGGAGCCGTTCAGAGAAGAACGGTTCATTCGTACGGCAGTCGTCGTTCAAGACACTTGCAGCAGAAGTTAGTCACAGTGGAAAAGAAGACACTCGTAGTCCAGTAAGGAATGCAATGGTTCTTAGACAGCCGCTGATTGTGAGCTGTTATAATTGCATGTAATCGTAACAGAAGTGCCAATAAATCCAATCATCGAACCAAGAACCCGTTATATTCGTCATGCAAACCCCTCATACATGATAATATGCAATACTCGGTGCATGTATTTAACACTATACAGTGTACTTTCCCCCAGCAGTGTTGGGAATGTCTAGACCTAAGAGGAAGGCTATACATGTGACTGTTTGCCAGACATTACAAGGACGAAGAGATGGGCCAGTCATGTCGCACGCATGGTACAGAAACCTGAAGCGAGAAGACCACTTGGAAAAATTACCAGCAGATGGGAGGATCCATATTAATAGAGACCTAAAAGAAACAGGGTGTGAGGGAGGGTATGGACTGGATTCATCCGGCATAGGCTAGGCACCAATGGGCGGGTTCTTGTGAACAGGGTATTGGACCAATGTATTAAACAAAGGCAAGGAATTTTTTCACTAGCTGAGCAACTATTAGGTTCACCTGAAAAGATTCTGACGATGGTGTATACTGTACTTCTTTTGGCTTATTTTGGACTTCACCCATCGTCTGGTATGTAAAAGACAAAAGGCCACGACGTTTCGGAGACTGGATCTGTCTCCGTCTTCAGGTGGATAGGGAAGGATAGACCTACTCAGTTGGGGCCGTTAGAAAGAGCTAGTCTCAATCAATGGTCCAGCCTCCGAAACGTCGTGGTCTTTTGTCTTTTACATAACAGACGATGGGTGAAGTCCAAAATAAGCCAAAAGAAATAAACTATTAGGTTGTCAAGGGCTTTGCTCCATGGAGTTAGTTCTTTCGCTATCGCCATAGTCGCTTTCCATTCTAAACCTACAGGCTCGAAAATCTTCCCTGGTGATACATGCCTTTATCTTCCTAAGGAACATTAAGCTGGTTTCCAAATATATGGTTATACTGCACGAATCTTCACGGCCTGTAGGACCAACCCTTCCATCACTCTTCCTCCGGACACAGACTTCGAAGAATCGCCAGACCGCACATCCAGAATGCGGTCATCATTCATATTCAAGGGATGTTTCGCTTCTTTAACTTGACTCAACACTGAATTTCTATTTTCTTTTGCGCACCTCAAAACAACTGCAGTATCCCGTTAAAATGGATCGCTATATGAACCCATCGCGCACGTGACAGTACCTATTTCGATGCAATTCAGATAAACTCGCGGTTTGTCCTGAGATATGAAACGCATAAATACACTCTGTGAGGAAAATGTGGAGGCTTTCAGTACTAAAGAGAGTGGTGTATATGCAGTAACCTCAATGCTTCAAAGGGTCAATCGTCCCGCAGGCTCATATTAAGAAAGAGGTTAACAAGCCAACGTGCGACGTATAACTAAGTGCAAGAAACCGACGCATGCGCAACACCGGTTACACAGCGAACACTTGTTTTCTTATAGCTCTTCCTGACTCTCGGGGTTCACGCTCGGCCGAGAGGCCGCTTACACCATTTCTACCGTTCTCAGGCCTTTCGTGAAAATGCGGAGACAAAAATCAGAACAAGGCACGTCCTCCCAAGCCACTGTTCGAAGTCATCCTTACATTTTCATTAGGCGGTTTACAGCCTGTGCTGTTAAAAAATGAAACAAAATAAACTGAATGCAGTTCCTGGCAGTTCCATCGTTAATCCTGAAACTAATGTTATTTTCGTTTCATTCAAGACTGATGGGAGAGACTTTATGCGTAAATAATGAGAGAACGCAAGGGGAAGAAGAAAGTATGAAGGAAAAACGGAGAAGAGGAAACTAATAAACAAGGGAAATGGAGGCGAATAGGGAATAATTTAGAAGAGAGAAAGAAATATTTACTGCTTCATATTTCGTTAACAAGTGACTTCTGAAAACTTTTATCGTATCATTAGCATAAGGTAACAAATTTAAGGAAATGTCTGCGACTTGGGTGGCTTTTTTCCTTTGACGCTACAGCCTTAATTTGCGCCTAGGCCTACCTCCATGAAACTCTCCGTTCCACTTCGGTTTACTAGATCTTACACGTTGGTAGGACTCCTTGGGCGGGTGATCAGCTCGTCGCAAGGCCTTTACCTGTACACAAACACAGAAAAACGCACACACACAAACTAAACATCCATGCCCTGAGTGGGATTCAAACCCACGATCCCGGCTTCCGAGCGAGCGAAGACAGTGCAGGCCTTAGACCGCTCGGCTACCGTGACCGGCTGGGTGGTTTTACCTGTATTAAAAATCAAGCCGTTCCAAAGGAAATGAATAGTTAATTCCAATACATCTTCGGTTAAACGCCAGACTTGTTGCTTATATATACTCTACAAAAAAAAAAGGACACACTCCGTGGCCTGTACTCCGCAAGCGAACTATACCGACCCAGCTTGCTGAAAGGAGAAATAACTGATTCAGCACATAAAATTGATAAAAACGTCGATGTAATTAAACTGCTCTACATCACCCATAGGATCAGATGGGAGAATTTATACAAATTCGCGCTAATTACGAACAAGGCCCTTACGTTTGTCCCATGAGGACACCAAATATTCACCTCTCTTACTCTTCCACAAGAAGGAAAAGCTCTAAATTGCAATGACATTAAAAAGAGAGGCAGGTAAAGAGACACGCTGCAAAGGAAGGAAGGATAGGTTAATTAAGAACTTTTATTGGCCCACATTTTGTTATATTTAGCTCACTCGCCGTCTGACGGTAGGATGTCTTCTTGTCTGCAGAAACTGTCTGACGGGACTCTCAAATGCGCAGCTCGTCATGTGACCACATTACGCTCTCAGTTTAAACGAACACAGAACAATCTGTAAAATGGCAGTTCACCGCCCAATATTTTCAAACAGACCCATGTTCCATCCAACTGCGTTTATGTACACATGGGGCCACAGGAAGAAGCTATTTCTTAACCACCTCACTGAACTCAATTTTACCTACTCAAAAATAAACATAAATCTAATTAAAATAGTAAGAAAAAGTGAAAAGTAGAGCCATCCCTCTAACAGGCCGTGAAGGCCCATAGGGTTGTGAGACGTCGAGTTCCTACATTATCTAGACAATTGGCTCAAAGATTGCGGTAAGGTTTAACTAAAATAGTTCAGATTAAAATGAGATTAGGGCTGCACCACAGCTCAAGCGGTTAGTCGCTCGTTTCCCACTGCTATACTCTACGTTAGATCCCGGGTTTGGTCAAGTGGGATTTGTGGTGGACAAAGTGGCGCTGGGGTAGGTTTCCTCCGAGTACTTCGGTTTCCCCTGCCAATCTTCATTCCACCAATTGCTCCACAATCACTCTCACCTATCATCTGGGGCTGGTACAATAGGCCACAAGTGGGCGCAGTACAAGGGACTTAGTCCCACCCCACTAACAATAAAAAAAATAAGATTAACCATTTGAAGACTGAATTTCTTATAAATAATACATAAACATGCGTCTTTTTACTTCACGGGAAATGCATTACACCCCTCCCCCAAACCAGGTAATCAATCGCTGTTCGTTGTGAGAACCATATGAAATACACAAATACATTCCGTCGGCAAAATTTAGAGTTTTAGTATGTGCACATAGTAACATGTAGTAACCACTGGGTTAATAACATCAAGTAAGTCCATATCCTCAGACGTCCGTGAAGGTACTACATCGAGAGTACGATAACCTTCTTGACGTTAGTAGGTTAAAACGACCGCCTCTGTATTCTAGTGGTCGGGATTCCTGGCTAGAGATCCAGAGTTCTAGGCTCGATTCCCGGCACTACCAGATTTTATGAGAAGTCGTGGGTCTAGAACGGAGTCCACTCAGCTTCCTGAGGACAACTGAGGAGGTATTTCAAGGAAGTAGCGGCTCCGGTCTAGGAAGCCGAGATTAAAGGCCGTGGGGATTCGTTGCGCTGACAACCCCACGCACTCTAGCCGCTAAAGGTGGCACTAACTTCGCCGACAAGCGGCGGTCGCTCGGTCAGTCTAGTTCGCTTGCGGACTAAAGCCACGGAGTAGGTTAAAACTACATTCGTAAGAATCGCTAGTTACAGATCCAGTTCCAGTCAGACGCTATGAAGACGAATGCGGGGGAGTGGATTATATGGAGAGGTCAGAAGACTTGGCTCCTTCATTCCCCGCACAAGAGCATAGTACTCACTGACCAGGAGAACGGACGGCCCCCCAAAGTCGACATAAATATTATAAAAAACTCCGTGGCCTTTAGTCCGCAAGCGAACAATACTGACCGAGCGACCGCCGCTTGTCGGCGTAGTGCCTACTTTAGCTGACAGAGGGAGTCGCGTGGTCAGCGCAACAAATCCCCACGTCCATTAATTTCTGTTTTCTAAACCTGGGCCGCTATATCCTTGAAATAGCTCCTCAATTATCCTCACGAGGCTGAGAGGACCGCGTTCCAGACCCACAACTTCTCAGAAAATCTGGTAGCGCCGGGAATCGAACCCAAGACCTCTAAATCTGTAGCCAGGAATTCTGACCACTAAACCACAGAGGCGGTCAGTCACTATAACGACTCATATTTACTGGAATAACAATTTGAAACCAGAAGCTAACCGCGGAGGCTCTGAAGTTTTTACTCTGCGTGGCGAAAATTCATTGCGTATGTCGAATGTATCAAAGCCAAACACTGTTAATCGAATGTTCGCAGAAAGATACGGCGTACTTACATAAATAAATAGCCTTTAGAGCCCGAAAAAATAAATTTTGATACATCACCAAGACTTTCGATATACATTATAATAATGCGATTGATGGAACAGATGTCTCAACAAGCGGTGGATGAAACAGCTTCGTGCTGTTCCTCGTACGGATCCGCCGTCATAGGGCAGCAACTTGTTCTGCAGGTCTGTAAAGCTGACAGGTATAAACCTATTTCGCAGGCGCACGCGTAAAACGTTCACGCACGAACTGCCTGCAAAGGATACTGCGAAGACAAGCGGCATCTTGATAGTGGTTGACTGAATTGACTGGACAATGACCACTGCCTAAGATATACTCGTATTTAGGACCTAATATAATGACGTTTAGGAGCTGACCATAGTTCCGTCTTCAAGTACTCTGTTACCACCACAGGTCCAATGATACATAGGTTTCCACTTTTCATTTATGGAATTCTAGCAATGGTATGAATGAAACTTTGCTGATCACAGTGGCCGCGCCGCCTAAGGCAGGAACTATCTTCGCTCGTTCGAACGCTGGGATGGTGGGTTCGAGTCCCACTCAAGGTACGAATACCTGTGTGCGTTCATTTTATTTTTTCTGTATGTAGGCAGCGGCCTTGCGACGGGCTGATCCCCAGTCCAAAGGGCCTACCGACTGTGTATAGGATTAAGAAACTGAAAAAGCGGCCAAAATTCAACAAAAGGACTGCAGAGCCATAGACACAGATGGATAAAACTTTTAACTTCTAAGCACTAATCGTGTATGCTTATGCTAACGAGATATGCAGTGTACCTCTGATAATCCCTCAATGCAACAAAATCGTAATGTTGCCAAGTGAGGTAATGGTAAACCAGTGAGCCGACAGATCGCTGCAAGCACTGCTTCCAGGTACTACTAATTCTATGCGTAGGCGGCTCTGTTAACAAGTCTCTCTATTGTCAGATCTCACCATTCTCATGTAAAATGTTTATTTAGACGAGTTTCTTGTATTATGTACTGTTTCAGCGTTGGCTGTTATACTGTGACTGGAATATGAGTAGGCCGAACTCCTAGCATTATCATAATGTTCCTTCCTCTGACCCGACTTGTTTACGCGTGTCAGAACTTCTGTTATCACTAAAAGTTATAGTTCAATTAAGCACCACACTATATCCCACGTATAACATTTTTAGTCACAGCCGTGAGAACATCTAATCCCAGGTATAACATTCGCAGTCACCACCGTGAGAACATATAATCCCACGTATAACATTTGCAGTCACCACCGTGAGAACGTCTAATCCCACGTATAACATTCACAGTCACCACCGTGAGAACATCTAATCCCACGTATAACATTCACAGTCATCACCGTGAGAACATCTAATCCCACGTATAACATTTGCAGTCACCACCGTGAGAACACATAATCCCACGTATAACATTCGCGGTCACCACCGTGAGACCATCTAATCCCGCGCATAACATTTGCAGTCACCACCGTGAGAACATCTAATCCAGCGGAGTGCGCGAATTGTTAATGTGTTATATAGACACTGTAAATGATTTCTATTCCTATCCTTTCTATATTGCTAAAAAAATTGGCAAGAAAATCGAATGATGGGGTCGGAACGAGGTTGGGGGTTTAATACCTGAGAATTCAAATAACAACATCGCCCACTATCCCGTAAAATTCATGATCCATGACATGTACATTTCGAGAATTATTAAAGAGTGGACTCGGTGTTTTCTGTGTCAGCTATCACAATAGAAGTCGCTACTCTGTTTTTTTTGGGGGGGGGGGAGGAGACAGGGGTTTGCGAATGTTATACCCGTTCCCCTTCCTACACAACACAGTAACACGTACTGTGGCAGTATTTTTTTTTGTTGCAGTGCTTTCCCCTTCCTTCTCCCCCTCCCTCCCTATCACAACGACCACTTACCCCAGGAATCATTAAAGACATTCTGTTTTCCGTGTCATGCGAAGTGGGACCGATAACATATTTATCGCAGTGCTGTCACGCCTAACTTGTTTCATGGACGCGGATTTTTGCCTGCTTTGGGTATTCTGTGTGAATTGCTTCCTGATATGTCCCTGCAATGCACTGTACATGAGACTATGGTCGCATCTAGGCCCAGCCATAAATGTTTCTCCCTGTTCACACTTACACTTGTCAGCAGTTGTCACCGCACCAAATCCTCTGCGCACGTTGGACTTTCAGGTGACGTTTTATTAACCTCACGTTGACAAAGAGCTCGGATCAAACGCGGTTTACGATTGACGTGACAGTCTATTGATCGGTTCGCAAGGATAAATATTCAAAAGATGGTACTCCTACAAACAACTAAGAGTACTTCCAAGAACAGGAAATCAGATGTTTTAACCGACCACCCATTCCACTAACGTGAACGCTTCTTAAGATTTTGGTGACTTATCAAACTGCAGTACTCACAAGATGTTTCACTCTAAAACGATCCAGGATTTGCGCTGCGCCAAGACAGGTTATCCTGAATAAGGTTTCTCATAATCATCTAAATCAGGTTTCGATTTGTTATCATTCCCAAATATGTGAACTGTGCCACATTTTAAAAACATCTGTTACCTGACTTTATGTCATGATGTTCCTCTGCATTTCGATGACGAGTCAGCAACAACATATACTTAGTTTTACCTGTTTCACCTGAAACTATTTGAAACTGTTTTAACTTTCTATACGGCTATAAATTTCGGAAAGCGACAGCAACTGCCTCTCTGGAATTCTCCTCCACACGATAAACAGCTCGCTGTTTACGATCTCCCTCCGCTGGTTCCAATTTGAGCCGTGGTCTCCGCTTCCAGACGGTCTGTAAATCCGTACAAGCAAAAGCAGGTGGAGGATCGGGCCATCCCAGGACTTACCAGGACAAGAGAGAAAAACAGGATCAAATATCTAATCCCCGAGTGGGATATGAACCTCAGATCCTGTGATCGAAGGCCCTAACACCTTGCTAGCCTCAGGAACAGCATCCATTCGTATCGGTGGATACATTAACCGAGTTAGGAGCGTCGTAAGAGAATTGGTTACACTTACCTACAAATGCGTTCTAACGCAATGAACTGGTTCAGTAACCCTCTCTCAACCGGTCGTCTGCAGCTTAAAGGCTTATGACGTCTCAGAAATTCTTGTTAGCCTTGTTATTACAGGCGGGGAGCCGGAAAAGCGCAGTCGGTAACGCGACTGGCTACGAGCTAGACGGGAGAGAATTCAGATTTCGAGACGAGGTAGGGTCAAGAATTTTCTCTTCTCCACTTCGTCGAGACCGGTTCTAGAGCCCAGCCCAGTCTCCCATCGAACGGATACCGGTGTATCCTTCTCAGGGGGTAAAGCAGCCGGAGACTGAAACTAACCACTCACCTCAAACTAGTGCCGAGGTCAAGAAACCGTGAGTCTATACGTGACGTCACTCGTGGAAACGCAGATTTCACGTGACCCCTACTTCCTGTTGCGCCATCCACGTCACAGTATGCATCACAACGGTGGCCGGTTCCAGTCTGGGCTTAGACACCGGGTATTATATCACTTTTCTATTCCGGTTTTCCTCAGTCCCACCAGGCGAGTTCTAGAATAATATCTCGATTATGTCACGACCGCCTCCTTCAAAATCCTCCAAGCATTCTACCATTCGACGCCGTGCGATCAGATATTGACGTTTAGCCTATATGTCAAACGTTCATTACATAGAACAAAGCAGCCGTATTATTAACTATGCATGGAGCCACTCCTGAGGAGTCGATAGCAGAGCCGCCGCTGGCCCCTATTCTGAGTCAGATGAATGAAGAACACACCCTTGCACCGTATTCTTCCAAAAGCCGTTTCAATATTATCCTCCCATTCACACCTGAGCATTTTACTATCATCTGTAATTTGCCATTGGATGTAAACAAATAAATAACTGAAAAATTTGTGTCACTTTAGTGTTGTTTTAATTATTATTATTATTATTATTAATCTGGCGTGTAGAGCCGTTTCTAGGCAACGGCTCGGGAAACAGGTTCCGGCTTGCAACAGATACGTATGCAGCAATATATGTACTATCGGAAACGGTACTCGGCCCGTACAAAAGGACTTACACGGGAGGCCAAATGAAGCGGGATTGAATACCTCCATCGTAGCCCTTCGAGTCGTATGAGGCGAGGAAAAGGGAATCCAGTGCCTTGGGGTATAACTGGGCCAACCTGTTCCTTGGGGATATAAACGCGGGAACCTGACCCTCCAGGTTGCGCGAGTCTCGAATCTGAGACAGTAAAACGTGGTCATGAGTTCCGCGGGACTAGGACCTGAGAATGACTGGGCTGGCGAGGACCATCAGCTATTGTAAACGACAGACCCATCCTCTTGTCAGAGTGGATGTTACGTACATCGTACATAAGGACTATGACCGCAGGAGTTCAGTTGGAAAATTAATTACTGGTCGTGAGTCTCAAGGGGCTTGTCGCTAAGAAGAACTGATTGGCGGTAAACCGTTAGTCGTAAAGTAACTATGACTCTGAAGAATATAGAGTTGTAAGGAAGGCAGACAGTTGGAAGAGGGCCGCCGTTCACGGAGGACTTAAGCCGGGAAGCAGAGGACTAGCCATAGTTAAGCCCCTGGCAACTATTAGTAAAGACACTGTGGGCTGGAAAAGGTAAAGTGTGGAAATAACGACAGTGCTATAGTTATTTGTAGTTACGGCCTGTGAGTGGTCAATAAATTTCATATCCAATCAAAAACTCGGTCAACACTCACATTCTAACATAACACGTGATATTTTTATTATTATTACTATACGAACACTGGTTGGCAGTGGAGCGAAAGAAGGGTGGATACGAAGGGACAGACACAAGTATGTAAGAGTAAACTTTAAAAGAAAGTGCTGCTTTTTTGTCTCTCGGCGATTGGGGTTTAAACTGCAACTAATTGTTCGGTTCTGGCCCGTAACTAATGCAGAATCTGGTCACTTACGGACCAAACGAAACAAATTTGTGAACAGCCGGGATATACGGACATCGAATTCCAGACTCGGGAGACGAGCGTCACAGCTGGACCGCATCCGACAATGCCCGGCAGTCGATCGGGGGAAAAGCGACAATAAATCCATGTAACTTTTTATCTTCTCATGCCAGACGCCTACACCACCTCCTTNCACACACACACACACACACACACACACACACACACACACAGAGGTGCGGGCAGCAACAAACTTGGATCGAAGGACAATGGTATATATGCGGTCTCCAGTAAGACGCGCAGTTAAGAAACATGTATAAAATATCACTGCCGTATTTTTTTTTATTATTCGTGCTAACTCTGAAAATGACGACTGGCTGTTGAACTCAGCACATGAATAAATATAAATAAGGACTAAATTATTATTATTATTATTATTGACCGCCAATGTAGTCTAGTGGTCAGTGCCTGGCTACAGATCCAAAGGTCCCGGGTTCGATTCCCGGAGCTACGAGATTTTGTGAGAAGCACTGAGTCTGGAACGGGGTTCACTCAGCCTCGTGAGGATAAATGAGGAGCTACTTGAATAATAAAAAACAGCGGCTCCGGTCTAGAAAACCGAAATCAACAGCCGTGGGGACTCGTTGAGCTGACCACGCAACACCCTCTATCCGCTAAAGTTGGCACTACTTCGCCTACATGCGACGGTCACTCGGTCGGTATAGCTCGCTTGCGGACTAAAGCCACGGATTTATTATTTTTATTTTACTATCAGCAGTATCAATACTTAACAGTTCTCGATTGCTATGGGCCAAATACTGTTGGCGATCACTCTGATGAGGGAATTACTATCAGGCCTATTAATTATTTGTATTAAACTTTGCGCGCACACAATCCTATCGCAACATCCAGTACTGAACAAGAAGTTCGGGGAAGAAACTAATCGCCTACTTTCTATTCACTACATTTCGTGTACCTGATACATGGACCGCACATGAAACACCGAGTCTAACATTTAGTTCTATTATTGCGTGTGAATTCGATGCCGCAGGAAAGTGTTTACTGATCTGTTGCCTACTAATGATAGCGGGCCACACAAACAGCAAGGTTAACTCATAAGCTTCCTTTTATTTTTTAAAAATAAGCAATGTAGGCTAAAAATACATAAAATAGGTTTCAATAAGCTCTTCTAAATAAGCTTTTTAATGAAGCTGTGTTTAGGTTAGAAACAACTTCGCTTGTCTTTTCATAATTTCCCATCAGCGACCTGAGGTCATATACTGCTAGGGACATCTTCAGCAAAGCTAGACGTGCGTTTGTGAAAGGGCTCGATTCTCTCGAATGATGGATGAAAGTCTTCACAGGTGAAGTATGAAAGAAGCTGTACACTTAACATTTTCAAATCATCGTGAATTACATGGGCCTGTTCCTAAAGGAAGCTGCAGAGTTTGGTCTGGACTCAGCAAGGTGACGCCCAGCGAAGGCCTGGGGCTGTGACGGCATACGTCTACTAGGGCCTATCGTACACCTCAGGGTCAGGGCCAGTGATGGAATGAATGGGAGACACACTTGCACCACTCAGCATACCACAAATCCCAAGTCTTCGACCAGAACCCAGACCTCCGCGGTGAGAAATTCGCATCAGAAAGCCACTGAGCATATTACTGCTATAATCAAGCGTATAGCGCTGCCGCACTGCCCAGTCAGTATACAGGTTTAAGTTATGTGCTGAACAACCATGAATTCCGGGTTAGATTTTCTGTACGAGTAAGGTAATCTTGAAGAAAGCAGTCTTCTGGGATTTGGCACCGTGTATATGTGGTGTTAACCGACGTTTCGGAGGAACGTATCGCCTCCATCTTCAGGGTAGAAGAAAAAATATAAGAAATCTGCAAGCGAAGAGACCGTGAGAACCGATAAAAGCAGACTGTCCTCCGAAACGTCGGTTAACACCACATATACACGGTGCAAAATCCCAGAAGACTGCTTTCTTCATAGTCACGCCGTGAAAGCCTCAAATCTTACATAAGATAATCTTCTATAGGCTGCAATGTCCAAACATGCTCTGGGGTCCACCCAAATTCCTATCCAATGAGCACCGGGAATTCTTTCCCTGCGGATCAAATGGACGGAGGGTGAAGATAAAGGTTCATAATCCGTGGAGCTACACGGCTACCCTCAATATGGTATCTTGGAGGGCCGCTTAACTTAATTCAGGTACACAGTAACTAACTCCTTAGGTGGGTGCCCTTGAGAAGCCACCAGTCGCTCAGCTACTGAAGAATTTTGGAATCCAAAGGTTCATTACCGTATTCACAAGAGACCGCCGATGATACCCATCCTCACCCAGATGAATCCAGACCATACCATCCCATCCTATAACCCATTTTAATATTATCCTCCCACCTATGCCTATGTCTTCCGACTGGTCTCTTTCTTTCCAAAATCATCTATTCATTCATATTTTCCCGCAAGCAAAGGTTTAACTGTTTTACTGTCTCTACAGATACCGATATTACTTACTCACGCACTCATGGAGCTGAGACTTTCTGGAAGAGCCGCTATTCTGCAGCTACTCAAGAATTTCCCAGCATTTTATAAAACTCTAAGGTCCATTACACTGCTCATAAGAGCCTTCCACTGGTTCCTATTCTGAGCCAGATCAATCCAATCAATACCACCCCATCCTATCTCTCTAAGATCAATTTTAATATTGACCACCCACCTACGCCTTGGTCTTCCCTGTAGTCTCTTTCCTTCTGGCTTTCCAACCAATATCCTATATGCATTCGTCTCCCCA
Source organism: Cryptotermes secundus (assembly GCF_002891405.2). Taxonomy (NCBI): domain Eukaryota; kingdom Metazoa; phylum Arthropoda; class Insecta; order Blattodea; family Kalotermitidae; genus Cryptotermes; species Cryptotermes secundus. Next base: position 705,355 of record NW_019727402.1, on the reverse strand, counting down.
TTCGTGCTACATGCCCTGCCCACATCATTATAACCCTGGTATTATTATTACTATTAAACTCATGTTCGAGTTAGAGGCCGTGTAGGGGATTCCATCGAATGAAGAATCGAATTCCCGATTATTCGGCTGAGTCAGTTCACAGACCGTGACGCAAAGGCAACAACACGAGTCGAAACACCTGTGAGTATGACAAGTGTTCTCTTATTCAAGCCATTTGAAAACAAGGAAAAGGCCGTATGAAAGGTAGAACAGGCAGAGGAACAATACATGGATGTCAATTAGTACAAACACATAACATGTGCGCAATGAACACTTGAAAAGAATTTTGTGGAATAAATTAAAATAGTACCTGTCCTTGTCCCGTCGCTTTTGCAAGCTACAGTATGGAATGTATTGGATTTCCTACCTCGTATTACAGAATTCATTTTCTCTTTCCGTCGGAAGCACGAGGCATAAAAACCCCTGCCGGGCAGCAGGATCAGGACATGGCCAGACTACATGTTCTGCCACCCATGGGCGCAGGAGAAATTCATACATAACATTCTTTCTAGGCCCTTTGCCATGAAGTCCGACTAGCAACACACTCCACTGTATGCCTAAGGCACTTGGAGTATTGTGGAGAAACAGAGATATAGCAAGGCGAGGAGGAAAGAGGGAGAAAGAGAGAATAGCGAGAAAGAGGAAAGTGTTTTGTCGGTTCAAACTGTTTACCTCACTGTCGGGTGGGGTTGGGGGTGAGGAGGGGTGGGATAGGATCACGTGCGGATCTGCGTTAGGTTGAGGAAGGGGTAGGGACGAGTTAGGGGATGAAGTGGGAGGAAGGAGGAAGCGAGCGCGGGGACAGGCCCTCAGATTAGCTTGGACTCAAAAATCGATGCCACCACTGGGGGAAAAAAACGAGATGTGACTACTGGCGCCGTGTCATGGTCAAGAGGCGAACCAGGATATTATATACAGGAGCTTTTTTTTCGTGTAAGAACTGTATATATCCGTAGATGCTTAAAAAGAGTTCGGAAGAACATGGACTATGGCAGTTCCATGCTTCGAAATTTAATATTTCTTCTAATAAGCATTAAAACAGTTGACGGTCAGAGGATCTGAGTGCTGAACAGAGGAGAAAAGAGACGACAGAAGAACCCCTACTGAAGTTGTGCCACATTACGTAGAAATATACGAGAAACTACGACAAATGTCCGCCACGTTGACCACCTTCGAATGTACCTGTACGGAAGAACTGCCTACGACATATTGTGAAGGCTCTGAGGCGTTAACCACAGCAATGAATTGAGCAAAGATTGTAAAATGAAACCCGAGGAAACGTAAGGTCTACTGTACGTGTCACTGGATGCAGTCAGTGAGGGAAATAATGGCATTTTGTAACTGAATGGGCGCAATGTTAATGTTGGACATAGTTCCACCTCATTATAGTGAGTACGGTATAGTACAGTACAGTACAGCACATACGGCGCCAGACTGAAACAGCAAGAACCCAATTTCAAGAATTAAAACACCTACAAATCAATTTACATAGGTAAAGGTACAGTTATCCCTGCAACAGGCCATGAAGGCCCATAGGGTTGTGAGATGTTGAGGCTCAAACATTTTCTAGACAATCGGTTCACAGATGGCGGTAAAGTTGTCAGCAATATGCGCCGCCCGCTCTTTACCCCCCCCCCCAGGAAGATTCCTCGTACTTATTTCTGTTAGAAGCTGAGTCGACCCCAGGGCCATAGTACGGCTGGAAGGATTAGGTAAATTGAAAAAAGAATCCACTGCATCGGCACTCGAACCCGAGACCGTCCTGCTTGTAGCATAGTGTCTCAACCAACTACGCTACCGCAAGTGTGGATTTCTTAATTGTCTGATCATAGGAAATAATGATACTAGGCAGTATAGATAGCACAATCAGAGCCACCATCTTTCAATACATATTGAGAAATTGATACGACAGAGGCACCGCATCCTACAGCTCTTCTACTGTTGCGTGGGCATTCGTTTCCGCGGGAACGTGTATATCGAGCCGATGCCTAGCAACGGTCATCTCTTCTGCCTCCATTATTCCAGCTTTCAAGAGGTAAGGGAGGGGGACACTGACAGAAAGGCGTTCTCATAAGCCTCCTTTATCTTTTCAGAATAAGGGAAGGCAAAAATATTCGTAATAATAATAATTCATTACATCTAGTATGCCTTACATATTTGCAAGAGCATCGATTGCATTATCAAAGTAGACGCCAGCTGAATACCGTTACTCCATTCTGAAATTATATAACTGGCAACCTGGCCTATTGACTTCAAAGTGCAAATGCTGAGAATTCCAAATATGGGGAACTGCTTACTTTGAATACTTTTTTTAGCAAACGAGGGCAATGTTTCCCGTTCTGTGCCCCATTCCGGGAATCCATTGAAAGACCGATACACCCCACTGGAGTCTCAGCTGGTCCGTATGAGCAGGTTTTGATAATGCACCATCAGTCCTCGCGGGTGACTCATCCCACCTCTCGTTTAGGTCTCGTGATAAGATTACTAGCCGATTAAAGTTAACGGTTGATTTAATAAAACTCAATTCATCCGGTCGAGGAAATGATTTATGACCAGGATTTATGACGAGGTTCCGGTTAGCAAATTCGTTCCAAATGTTTATACTGAGAAATACAAATAGAGATCCATGGGGCAGATCACAGGAGTACGTCATACGAACTTTCTGTAGAAGGTACACTGTCGGTTTACAGATGTTTCGGCTACCAGTTACATCTAAATTGCTCTGTACGGCATAGCAAAAATACGAATATATGATAGTATTTATATGGAGCCGGGATCGCAATGTCGCAAGGCTACTGCCTACATAGTACGATACAAACACAGAAATAAAGCAGACATATATACATGCCTCGACTGGGATTCGAAACCATGATCGTAATGGTCCATCGGGCGAAGACATTTCACGTCTCAGACCGGAAGGCCACTTTGATCGGCCTGCAACTACTCCAACTCCCAATTTTCAAAAGTTCTAAATTTCTCAACCAATGTTAAACAATTATTCCTGTAGACATAGCACATTATAAAAAACTTTATGGGAGAGGGGGCAGCCACAATTTAAAATAATAATTTACAGCTACGATGGGCCATTGAGACTCGTTTTTCTCTTAGATTTGTTTTTAAATGTATGTGGTCTGCGAGAGGTTTACACATGCTCCCCAAACGGTTCATGTTACAGTGCGGAGAGCAGCGGTTTGTACTCTGAACGAAGTTCCTTTGATACCTGAATCATTCAGCACTTGGGTCACAGTGTAATATTTACATACATGAAATCCATATTTTGCTTTACAGTGCCGTTTAATGATTAAAACATTTTCGGCACTTAATGTGAGAAAAATTTACAGCTTTAACACATACACATAAAAAGAGTGTTTAAACGTTCTAAACATGTAAATAGCCTATATGTATTAGAAAATTGTTAAGTCTACAGAGTAGAACATATGATACAAATACAACAATTCGAGCCCACAGGATTGGTTGAGAGGGGCAAAAGCTTCTAACTTGTATTCAGAAAATGTTAGGTACCAGTCTCCGCCTGAACATCGACAAACCTGGCTGTGGTTTTTTGTGGAGTTCCTCAAGACCTCCAAGCACCTCAAATTAGGCCAGGACAACCCCCTTCCACATCCTTTCCAATCACCCTACCCCATCGATGCAATACTCGTATTGTCTGAGCTACTGACTGGGCGGATAAACTGACCACAAATAAATAAACGGGTTAGGAAATGTACACAGAGGAACGTTCTCAAACTGGGCCAGGACTGTTTCCTTAGCATCCTTCCCAGCTTCTATTCGCTGATCACTCCAACATACGACGCTATATAGTCCGAGCAACTGACAGCGTAGTTAAATAAACCACAAAGAAACAAACAAGTTAGGGAATGTATACATACAGCAACAATTCTGGCGGCTTCGTTCTCTTTTAATTATCTACAGAACATCAAGACCTGCGGAAAAAGTGCACTGGACATAAAATGTGATTTATTTTTCTTCACAACTTCTGCTGGAAACACGTTTTCGCTCCGATAAACAGCGTGTAGAAGCGCATGTAGGTCTTCGTGTAAAGTGTCGGTTACTGTTCTTAACGAGAATTAAAACGGGTCGAGACATTTTAGTTAAAATTCCTCTAATGTATAGTTCGCTTGCGGGCTAGAGACCACGGAGTTTGTTTCGTTTGTAATAGCAAATTTCATAAGAATTGGTTGAACACTAGTTCACTAGTTGAAGCTGTTATATGGCGACATGACAGGCATGGTGAAGCTAACAGAGGCGAGTTTTGCAGCGGATTAGTTGCGAACGTGCCCGAAATCGTGCATAAAAGGGATGCTAAAACGTTCCTCTGTTTTACTAACGAGCGGAGTTGGTCAACTTACAAGCACATCACATAAAGACGCGTTCCGGATGCATCTGTACGTATTCCTGCCGCGCGCACCCCTTTCCCCGCGGTACATAAAAGACGTAGCATAACACATTAACATATCCACCTCTCGAGGTAGGGTGGTGTAAAGTAAACGCTCCAGGCTTGTATTCGGGAGGTACGAGGGTTGAATCTTGGCAGAGTTTATAGACTACTATCACTGAGGTGATTATTAATTTTCCTTAGTAACCCCAGGCACACGCTGGTATCTTACCTTAAAACAGGCCATGGCCGCCTCCTTATAAACATTTTCCTACTCACCATTCACACAATCTTTCCATCTCATTCATACTGTGACATAACGGCTGAAAGCCAGAAGAGTTTAACAAAATAGGCGTCCACTGCTAGGTAATGGCGCGGTAAACACTTTTGCGTAGCAATGAATCATCACGAAACAAGGGAGGAACTGTGTGAAGCAATATTTCCTATGCGGTTCGTGTCGGGGCTATATATCGAGAATGAGAAAAGCGGTTAACACTCTGGACTTGAACTGTTAGCAACCGCCACCTAGCAACGGCTAATGGATAGAAAACTTTATGCGTTCCGTAGTTTTGGTGATCTGTAGAGTGATAGTTAGTGAGATGATTATAATTATTTGTAGCTACGCATTATAAGCGCCCAATAAATCGAATTATCGGTCCAAACCCCGTGTCTTGTCACTAACACGTGACGATATCTACATTCTCTCTGCTGTTGAAGTAACCAACAACACATCAATCAGATATACACTGTCAGCGGCTACAAATTTCCGTCCAATCAATATTACAATCGGACCTGAGTGATGATATAAGTGGGAAAAGAAGGAGATTGCGTGACAAGGACTTCATTACTTATACATCCCATCTAGTGTCGTCAGAGCAGTTAAGTCCCGGAGGCTATAGTGAATACGGATTATATATCAGATAGGAGAACGGTTTTGGTGATGAAACCTCTTGCGGGGGTGGGGGGGGGGCACAGGGCCAGGTCTCAGAGAACAGATCGTGAAGATGTTATCAAGGGTGAAATGGGTTTGGATCTGATCCAAAGGAGCATATTAATATGTAGTCTTCGCATTTTAACACTAAGAGGTTCGTCATCAGTATATAATACATAAAGTCTGATGATTATCTTGATCAAATATGGTTTTCCTTTCTTGGTTCTACAGTTAACGAGGGGAAAATACGTTAAGCGGTTAGTCGCTGGCTTCCCACCGCGGCGGCCCGGGTTCGATCCCGGGTCTGGTCAAGTGGGATTTGTGGTGGACAAAGTGGCGCTGGGGTGGGATTTCTCCGAGTACTTCGGTTTCCCCTGCCAATCTTCATTCAACCAAATTCTCTATCATCATAATCACCCGGGGCAGGTACAATAGGCCAATCAGTGGCCGCAGTGCCGAGTGGACCCAGTTGGACTGGAACCCCACTAAACGAATTTAAAAAAAAATTAATGAGGGGCAAGATAACAAGCAGAAGCAGCAGCAACAGCTTCCTTGCCTAACCTTAATCCATCTTATTCGGAGTGTCTTTATTTTTTGAAGTTTCCATGAGTTTACATTTTCGGATATAATGCCAAGAATTATTAAGCCGTGCACGGATGGGCAAGTCGACAGGAACTTAAATTCGGGGGTGGAAGGACGACACAAACATTCGGGTCAGCGAAAGGATTCCAAGCAGAGACTCTGGCATACTGTAGACTTAAATCGGTCGGAAACTTTAACGTTCATGATCACACTCAAAGATCATTAAGATTTAAATGGGGAAATTGTATTAGTGAATACAAACTACATATGTGATACAGAGACGGCAGATCATGAAAAAAAAAATCTATGGTTAGTGGTTTGAATAATAAAAACGATCCTGCTTTTGCAGAACCCTAAGTTCCATTTCTGTGTTCAAAAAGCAACGTCAATAACCTCTACCCTAAACCAGCTGAATCCAGTCCAGAGGGTCATATTCATGCTTTTCCAAGTTCCATTTTAATATCATTCTCCCACCCATGCCTATGGTTTTCAAAAAGTCTTCTATACAAAAATTTTGTATGCAATTCTTATTTTCCCCATTAAGCTTCTCGACTGAACCTTGACATTATTAGGCAAAGAGTACAACTCTCTCCCTACATACAACATCCAACACAAAATAAACTGTAGGCCGTCCCATTGCTCAGGCTGTTAGTCGCCGGCTTCCCACCGATGCGACTCGAGTTCGACCCCAGGTCAGGTCCTGTGGGATTTGTGGACAAAGTGATACTGTGGCGAGTGTTAGCATAGCAGTTCGGTTTCCCCTACCAATTCTCATTCCACCGACTGCTCCACGTTCATTTATCATCCCCTCATGGACGCCACATAGCTTCGACACTGGGAGGGTAGTTAAATAAAAAAAAAACACTGCAGAGGAGCGGTTAGCAAGTAATGACTAGTGGGAAGTACACTGACAGCACTTGAGTGTGGAAATCAGTAAGTCAAAAGTAAAGTAATGCTATCCCTGTAACAGACCGTGGAGGCCCGCAGGGTTGTGAGATGTTCAGGGTCCCACATTTTCTAGACAATCGGCTCACAGATAGCGGTGAGGTTGTCAGCCTTACACGCCGGCCGCCCTTTACCCCAAAGAATATTCCTGATACTTATTTCTGTTAAGAGGCTGAGTCGACCCCAGGGCCATAGTGCGACTGGAAGGATTAGGTCAATTGAAAAAAAAAATCACTGACCTCATCGGGACTTCATCCCGCGACCTCACGGCTTGTAGCATAGTGCCTCAACCAACTACGCTACCGCGTGCCCTCGTGGAAATCAGCAATAATGTAATAATTATTTGTAGTTACGACCTGTAAATGATCAATAATTCTATTCAACAACCCAAGCCATGTTTATAGTCACTACTACACGTGATAATATTTTTATCTTCTACTTGAGCTGATCAGTAAGTGCTAAATAAGCCTAGAGCCAATCAGAGTCCGAAGAATCTGGAAAGAGCAGAGGCAATGCGAAAAATGTTCACGTGAAGGCAGTCAACTTCGCCACATTCTCCATAACTCCACTTCCTCGTTAACGGAAAGCATCGGTAGCACTCTACTTGATGAGATAAAATGAAGCAATTTGACACGCAGTTGATAATGCGTCATACCTCGAACAGGGAAGTGAATAAACTATTACAATTCCGATAAATATCTAACCCAGCTAAGAGACGATAACGGATCCCGTTTTATTACACATGCACTGGAAACGATTACCGGGAACACAACACGCAAGCATGTTCACAAGAGTAACCCCTCCTCCTCCAAGCCATTACCCCCCCTTCGGCCCGCGACAAGCTCGACTGCTAAGCGTGCACGGGTGTACTCCCTGTATGCCCTCAGCACGGCCCGGAAGTAAACATCCACTGTGACCTCATTCCTACACCGGGTATCGACTAGGAACGCGCAGTCATTCCCGCACGCCAGGAGAATGCAAACCACTCAGTATTATTTTTAATATGTTTTTCCTCTTGGCGCTACAGCCCAAATTTGGACCTTGGCCTACCTCAATGAAACTCTCCGTTTCACTTCGGTTTACTAGAACTTAGACAGACGGTAGGACTCCTTGTGCGGGAGATCAGCTAGTCTTAAGCCTCACTACTGCCGCCACAGTCCTCTCCTCTATTCTAGCGTTTCACATCTTTTGTGTTACGTTGTCCGTCCATCCGCCCATTCATCCATCGACCCATCTACCGACACAGACTGCTGCCCTTAGTGCCCAGGTACCACAAGAACCACTGTCCCTCAGCCACAGCCTTCTGGAATCGTTTAGCCAAGATACTCCACAAACTGAGCCGGGATAGCGTAGTCGGTATAGCGACAAGCTATGGGCTGGACGACCAAGCGGTCGAAGTTCGCGTCGTCCAGACCGGCTCTGGGGTCCACCTAACCTCCTATCCAATGTGTACCGGGGGATCTTTCACCGGTGGTAAAGTGGCTGGGGAGTGAAGCTGACAACTAACCTCTAACTAATGTCGAGGTGAAGAAAATGTGGATCTATACACCCACTCCCCCATACGCCTTCATGGTGTAGTGCGTAATTAGTTAAGCACAGGGAGAACTAGGCCCTCACCGACTGCAGAAGAAACTTGTAATGAGCGGCTTCTCCACCTCTACACCGCTCGACAGTAATTCGCAAACCGGCTCTGAGGTCCACCCAACCTCCTATCCAATGTGTACTGGAGGATCTTTCACCGGTGGTAAAGTGGCTGGGGGGTGAAGCTGACAACTCACCTCTAACTAATGTCGAGGTGAAGAAAATGTGGATCTATACACCCACTCCCCCATACGCCTTCATGGTGTAGTGCGTAATTAGTTAAGCACAGGGAGAACTAGGCCCTCACCGACTGCAGAAGAAACTTGTAATGAGCGGCTTCTCCACCTCTACACCGCTCGACAGTAATTCGCAAACCGGCTCTGGGGTCCACCCAACCTCCTATCCAATGTGTACTGGAGGATCTTTCACCGGTGGTAAAGTGGCTGGGGGGTGAAGCTGACAACTCACCTCTAACTAATGTCGAGGTGAAGAAAATGTGGATCTATACACCCACTCCCCCATACGCCTTCATGGTGTAGTGCGTAATTAGTTAAGCACAGGGAGAACTAGGCCCCCACCGACTGCAGAAGAAACTTATAATGAGCGGCTTCTCCACCTCTACACCGCTCGACAGTAATTCGCAAACTACCTGCTGCGGTACTAGCCAAGACCGCCATGTACAATAAATACCTGGCAAGGAAGAGAGCCGCCGCCACAGGTCCCTCATGAGGTTACAGAGAAATGCACCACAGCCCGTGGGCAAATGGTATGGATACCTTCAGAGGCTACTGGTTGCACAGGGACACCCTAGGGAAGATAGGTAAAGATAAGGCTGACCCTGTGCTAAATTACTTAAGCACCTAGGCACCAGATGGAGGTGAGTGATCAGCTTCAAGCCCCGACAGAATTACCACCGAAGAAAGAGTCCCCGGTACCCACTGTATAGGAGGCTGGGTGGACACCAGTAGGTCTGGGCGCTATGGAGAATAGAAAGATAATGCACTGCCTGGAATCGAACCCGGCCCGTCCAGCTATACGCTACACGGGCTTGGCCATCCCGATTCCTATCTGGTGGTCAGGAACTAAGTTCCTTCTATATTTCTGCTGTTCTTGTTTCATTTCTACTTTCAGATGTGAACTTTAACCACACACATCATACTGTATATGCAGAATCCTGACAGATAAATTACTAATAGATTATAATAATAATGTATTTGTATGACTTCGTGGACTACGTCTCTTTTATCACACCAGGCAAACATAGATAGCAAAACCTTAACTTAGTGGCAACAGCAGTGTCGCAATCTGAAGAAACTCTTATCGAATCCCGGATCGGGAACTCGTTACAAGATTATCTTCGTGGCTATCTTCAGCCGAATATCTCCAAATATTCCTTCACATCTATGACTGAGGACAGTCGCCATCATAAATTTCAGAAATACTACGGAACGAATTTATTAGTTCTGTCTGGATCTCTGAATAAACGACAGATGTTCACTATTACCTAGAGGTAAGAATTGGATGTCCAAATATTTAGCAGACCTTTATGCATCAAAACGTTAAACGGAGCAGGAGCATAAACCCAACTTTCTGGCTCATGCTGATATAACCTGCAAATGGTCCACGAATGCTTACTTTAAAATTTCTTGTTTGCCGATCGCCGTCATGATCAGCTTCGTTAAAACACATGAATCAATAAAAAGTCCCCTCTCTCTCTCTCTCTCTCGATGCCAATGCTCTGCATGACCTTTACTTACTTACTTACTTACGTACTTACTTACTCATGGAGCTGAGCCCTTCTTGAGGAGCGGCCAATTCTGAAGGTACTCCAGAATTTCCCAGCATTTTATGGAACCAGATGGTTCATTACCGTGTTCACAAGAGCCCTCCACTGGTCCCTATCCTGAGCCAGATCAATCCAATCCATACCACACCATCCTATCTGCCTAAGATTCATTTTAATATTGTCCACCCACCTACGCCTTGGTCTTCCCAGTGGTCTCTTTATTTCTGGCCTTCCCACCCATATCTTATATGCATTCCTCGTCTCCTCATTCGTGCTACATGGCCTGCCCACCTCATCCTCCTTGACTTGATCATTCTAATTATAATTGGAGAAGAGTACACTCGACCCTTTTAAGGCAAAATAATTACAACAAATGTATGGGCATACGTTACATCATGCTATGGGCCTAATGTTTAGCATTCATGCATCGTAATCGGAAAGCACAGATTCGAATCTGAGCGGAAGGACTACTCAGATGAAAGAGTCTCGTGGGTTCACTGAAGTAAACATCGAAATCGTCTCATAAAACAGGCCACAACCACTGTCATTTGCATCCTTCCCAATCCATGATTCATACCGCCATGCACTGATGGCCAGAAAGGGGGGTCGGATTGCTAATTGGATTTACCGAACGCTTACAACTCGTAACTACAACTAACTATAAGTCTCACTAATTTACACACTCTACAGACCACTAAAAGGCACACAGTGTCATCTGTTTGTACACTAGTCGTTGCTAGGTAGCGACTGCTAACAAAGCAACTCAAAACTGACTGCTAACCGCCGACTCCGACCTCTGACAGACTGCCAACTAACTCGCTTCGGTTGGTCTGTTAAACTGCTGCTAGCCTCCGCCAGCACTGTCATTCCTGGCTTCGGTCCCCTCGAGAGAGATGAACAAAATTATTATTCTCTCTTAGAGATGTATGGGTTTCGAAATGGCGCCATCTCTTCGATGAAGGAGGGGCTGGTCTTTCTATGTAGACGCTATGTTAGTTGCACCATAGATTCAGCACGAGTATATCCGCACTGTCATGGCGTCCAGGTCACTATGGACACTGTGGCACCCTTTGTCACTGCACTATAATATGTAACATTTATACAAGATATAAAGAGGTTTCCTGTCACTTTATCAGGGTCAGAGTAACTTTACGACTGGCAGTTTACCGCCAATCAGTTCGTCTTGACAAACCCCTTGAGACTCACGACCAGTAATATTTTTCTCCAACTGAATACTTGCGGTTATAGTCCTTATGTAACATCCTTTTTGAGGAGAAGACGGGTCTGTCGTTTATAACTGCTGATGACCTCGCCAGCGCAGTCATTCTCGGGCCCGAGTCCCTCACATTCGAGTCTTCCCCAACCTGAATGGTCAGATCGCCGTATTTATATGCCCCAGGAACAGGGTGGCCTGGTTATACTCCCAGGCACTTGGTCCCCTTTTCGTAGCATACATAATGCTTGCAGAAGACCGATGTACAGTTTGTATGACTGCTTGATTACAGCTTCGCAACAGATAAGAATGATGTAATGCCCAAATTCGAAGGATGAGATACAAAAACTAAGTACACCTGACCCGAGATAACCAGTCCACGGTTTAATGCTTGAAATGATAGCTTCCCGACTTTGAAGACTGGTGGCCTATGTGCTACATTACACTGAAATATTTGCGACGACACTGCAAGATACATAGAGTTAAAAAATCAGGTTTCGCGGAACATACATGTTGCCTGAAAATTCTGATTTATTTACTCGTGTTCTGTGCATCTGAAATGAATGAGACCAGTGAAGTAAGAAAACGGAAGGGCGGACGGATGGATGGACGGACAGACAGTGTTCGTCGCGTTTATAGAGGCAATGAAAGATGCATGTATCTTTCAACTTGCTTAGAATCTAGGTCAGCCACAATTCTGCTGTCTTCTTAAATTCGAAAATCGATACGTGTCTTTCCGCAACAGGCTAACAGGTAGGTGAAGAAGGAAACAGAACCCTCTACATAGAAGAGACCCGTTCTATACAGACTGATTCAAGGAAACTGAAAGAACTCACGGAACCTTTCCACAGAAAATTTCCACCTAAACACGTTCAGTACTAAAACATACAAATTTAATTTATGATAATTAATACTGGGGCATGCGGTACCGTAGCTGGTTGAGGCATTGCGCTACAAACCGGAAGATCGCGGGTTCGAGTCCCGCTGAAATCACTGGATTTTTCAAATGACCTAATCCTTCCAGCAGCACTATGGCCTGGAGTCGAATCAGCCTCTAACAGAAATGACTGTCAGGAATCTTCTTAGAGGCTAAAAGGGCGACTGGCGCGTAAAGGTGACAACCTCACCGCCATCTGTGAGCAGAATGTCTAGAAAATGTGGAAGCCTCTACGTCTCACGACCCTATGGGCCTCAAAGTTTTGTTGACAGGGACAGCTTTACGGTTTTCTATAACTAATATTAGCATGACTAATTCAAGGAGAATGAGGGAAACCAGACACACAGACACCCACTTGAGGGAAGACATAAATTGTGTTTTTTATTGCTAGTGCGGTGGGACTAAGTCCCATGTAATGCGGCCACTTCTGGCCTATTGTATCAGCCCCAGATGATAGGTGAGGGTGACTGTGGGGCAATTGGTGGAATGAAGATTGGCGGGGGAAACCGAAGTACGCGGAGAAAACCTGCCCCAGCGCCACTTTGTCCACCACAAATCCCACTTGACCAGACCCGAGATCGAACCCGGGCGGCCGCTGTGGGAAGCCAGCGACTAACCGCTTGAGCGATGGCACGGCCCTCAAATTGAGTTACTTTCTTACAGATGTCTTTTCTAACGACGCTATCAATTATTCGGACTATACAAAGACGGATAGTTTCTTTCGCATACTATTTAGTGACGCTATCGAGGTAGAGACTAATTTGCGGCGTATGGCAGCACGATACATGGATGAATTGGAAAGGATTTGGAAGGAAGCGGCAGGAAAAAACCTTAAAATATACAATATTGGTCCATTAGAGAACAATTTCAAGTGCAGCGTTCGTGATGTAAAAATGAGCGTGGGGTTGTGATTCTGAAGCTATTCAAAACCCCAAACCAGTCTTACCGACTGCTTAGCCTTAGCACTTCAGTGCGATAACAACTCGTACAAAACGATCACTGGTGTTGAACGGCTTTCTGATGAAAGAAAATACTCAGTATTTAAAGGCTGTAACACGGTTCCTCTTCAGCTACAGTGATGTCATTTGCCACCCTCTCGCTGTTTCCACTGTTAGATTCCAAATTCGCCGTAAAGTTAGAGGTTTTAAGCAGTAAGTGCGCAAATTATTCAAAATAATTTGAAAATATCTCTAATCTATTACGTAATCTCTCCTGTTATTCGTCGTTTGTTTCTCCTTCTACCAGAATTTTCATATTATAACCTATCCGAAGCCAGACAACACACCTTTCGTTACTTTCAATCTTTACTGTCCAGGAGCATGATTCCGTCATATGAACTTATTAACCACATTTTTTCTTTCCCCCACCCCCTTCGGCACTACAGCCCCAATTTGGGCCTTCGCCTACCTCCATGAAACTCCCCGTTTCGCTTCGGTTTACTAGATCTTAAACATTCGGTAGGACTCCTTGGGCGGGTGATCAGCTCGTCGCAAGGCCTCTTACTTACTTATTTAATTATGGAGCTGAGCCCTTCTTGACAAGCCAATTCTGCAGCTACTTAAGAATTTCCCAGCATTTTATGGAACCCGAAGGTTCATTTCTGTGTTCACAAGAGCCCTCCACTGGTCCCTATCCCGAGCCAGATCAATCCTATCCATAGCATCCCATCCTATCTCTCTAAGATCCATTTTAATATTGTCCACACACCTACGCCTTGGTCTTCCCAGTGGTCTCCTTCCTTCGGATTTTCCCACGAATGGGATACTATATGAATCTCTCCCCTCCCCCATTCGTGCTACATGCTCTGCCAACCACATCCTCCTTGACTCGATCATTCTAATTATACTTGGAGAAGCGTACAAGTTATGAAGCTCCTCATTAAGCAGTTTCCTCCAACCTCCTGTCAATTCATCCCTCTTCGGTCCAAATCTTCTCCTCAATACCCTGTTCTCAAAACACCCTCAGTCTATGTTCCCCCCTTAATGTGAGAGACCAAGTTTCACACCCATACAGAACCACAGGCAAAATTATAGTTATACAAAGACAGAAAAACGCTCGCACGCGCGCACGCACGCACACACTCACAAACCCCCAAACACTGAAGATCCATGCCGTGAGTGGGACTCGAACCCTTGATTCCGAGCAAGTGAAGACAGTTCATGCCTTAGACTGCTCGGCTACCGTGACCGGCAATTAATCACATTACTCGAACGTAAATATCAATAAGAATTTGAGACAACACTTAGGCTAATGGCTTCATAAAATTCCTAAGACGCCAACACCCAAACAAATACAAAATATAATACATAATCTAATAATGAATAATCTATAGTGATAACTATCGTTCATAATCACTAAACTTCATACGTAACTTATATAAGAAGGTATAAATAAATACACAATTTAATCTACAGAAGACTTAATTATTTAGACCTTGAGGCAATGTTCCCTCTAAGCCGGGGATGCAAGTGCGCATGCCATGGTGTCTTCCGAACAGCAAATGGACTGAACTGGCCAACCCGGTGGCGGGGGAGGGGGCAGAGAATTTCGAAAAAGGACCGTAGCAGCTTAGAGGGAACACTGCTTGGAAACATAAAATTAATCTACATAATGTTCAAAAATTCAATTCTTAACTCAATAAAAACAGTGGGTCTACATTCTGAGGAACATATGCTTAAGGCTGTATAATGTATAACAGACGTTTATTCAGAGAATGTAGCAGACATTAACACAATCTGTGGGCAAAATATACAGTTCATCGACGGTGAAGCACAGAAAACTGGGAAGGCTTCAATACACCGATTAATCGTTTGTAATCAGAAATTCAATGTTCACCCCTCATACTACAAATACCTTCACCAGTTGATATTTAATCTTTGATGAGCTACGAAGCACTTGTTTGTTCACAAGAAAGGTCACACCAATTGTGGTAGTTTCTGGAGTCCTAAAATCAATACGGCACCTTTCCCCATAAAATCCTTCACAGCCCGAAGCAGAGGAAGAAAATAAACAAAATAAAAGTGACCGCATTGAGAAACACACTTACAGCAATGTGCTCGAGTAATGATATTTAAATCGACGCCCAAGTACAAAAAACTACAACCAAACAGTCAAAACTACTAAAATATAAAAAGAGATTTTGTATAACACGAAACACAATACTTTCTGTTAATATTTGATATGCTGAAAATATGGAGAACAAAAACATAATACCCCCCAACCCTCCACAGCTCTCTGTACATGAAACACATACAATGAACGATCATTCTTGTTGGTTTACAACCGTGTGCTCCTAAGTGGTCAGGCAACTCAAATGACGTGAGCGTTACGCGGGTAAGCGTTGGCGGCAGAGGCTAGTAATAAATACTGTACTGGTTCATTCAATGTGGAGGCAGTTGTTGAAACATACGTTACATGTGATTCCTCCTAAAATACTCAACTTCAGAAGCAACCGAGAGCTCGGGTCTTAATTCAGTTCGACTCTCCTGCAAGTACTGCCTTTCCATATACTCCACAGACACCTACACAGAATTCTGCTCTACATTTCCAATGTTACTGTATGCCGTAAATTCGATTTCTTGTACCTCTGTAAAGTGTGCGTTCTGGGAACGTAATGTCACTGGACTCAGAACAGACTTCCACAAGACTGGAAACACATACACTTACATAGACTGTCACCACACATATCAATGCTCACAAAGGAGTGACCGATTAATTCCTGAGTAATTTATGAAATACTTAACGGCATACGTTATGCAGCAGTGATGATCGTCAATGATTAATATCACAGGACTTGGTGGCTGTCGTACCCTATATAAATGTCATCTCAACATCTGGCTAGAAGGACCAGGCAAAATTACGCCAATTCTACCAAGTTAATCGTACTTCTGGCCCAAGTTCAAACTCGAGACTACCAGAATCCTGATACGTGCACAACGTTTCAACTAATTATGCTAATTTACATAACTGGCTACTTGAATGGTCGTCTCAATCGTCAACATTCGAAGTCGAAAATGTACCCATAAAAATTATGACTTATAAAAAAAACAAATTTTATAGCCAGGATAGTGCAGTCGGTATAGCGACTGGCTACGGACAGGGCCAAGGGGTCGGGGTTCGAGTCCCGGTAAGGTCAAGATTTTTCTCTTCTCAACATCGTTCAGACTGTTTCTGGGGCCCACCCAGCCTCCAATCCAATGAGTACCACAGGTTCTTTCTCCGGGGGTAAAGCGGACGAAGTGTTAGGCTGACCACTCACCTCCAACTAGTTCCGAGGTCAAGAAAACGTGGATCTACATATCAATTCCCCCATACGTCCTCAGAGCGTTGTTCTTAATCAGTTAAACAAATTCTGACGGACCGGCAGAAACAAATGTTTCGAGATGTGTGCCACAAACTGGTGGAACCGGAGCGAAAAACCAAACAATGGAAGTAAATAAAATTATAGCACTTTTAAACGTATTTTACATACGAATCAGAGGGGACTGCATGGTCAGTGAAGCGAATGGCTGCGGGCTAGTCGACCTGGGTTTAATCCCAGAGAGGAACAGGAAATTCCCTCTTCGCCAACACGTCCAAATCGCCTCTGGTGCTCATCCAGTAGCCCAACATCCTGCCGAATCACTACCGGGGGTCCAAGAATAGAACTGATCAATCACCGCCATTAGTGTAAAGATCTAAAACGGGTGGATCATGCTTCCACGCCCTCTACATGCCACGGCATTTTACAAAGGCATAAAGAAAACTTTACTTTTGTGGATGTGTGAGCACTTCAAGTGTGGAAAGTCCCCGAAAGAATCGAAATCATTCTATAACATTCCGAAAGATGACTGATGACAGTCCTACACGTTTTACAGCGGAGAATAGAAAGAACATATTTTACAGCTGAACAGACTCAGCTCCCTTACACCGTCGTATCCATCTGGTTTAATGACCGGGGAAAAAGAGAAGACAATTTCACTGCGGCAATGAGTTCAAAAACTATACAAAACTATCAGACCCTACAAAACAGCAGTTAAAGATACAAATTATCATTCTTGTTCATTTTGGTTTTAATATTCGTTCTCTTGTTGCGAGGCTAATGGAAGCGGTAAGATGCAACGATAAAAGACGATGAAAGGCAGTTTAGCCTTTAGCGAGGTTTGAACACGCAACCCAAGGAACGTGATCGAACGCGCTGTCGTGAGGTCGGCTTTAAATGTGTCGGGAAGGGGTTGAGGTGGAGGGAGGCGGGAAGTTGGCAAGACTAGCGCCAATGTCGTTTAATATAAGGCGGCTTGGAAATACATGCTGCAACATTCTAGCAATCTCAACTTATTAGCAGCCAAGTAACTCCGGTTACTGTCAATAAAGCTTTCGCTGTTAGTTAAGATATTAGGCAGGGCAGATTCTTTATCAGACATGTGGCATGCATTCTCAACCAAATCCCGACCGATTAGGCCACAATGTAATTCTTTTCTTGCACCTCTTTGACAAAATGGTGGAACGGTAAGTGAAGGTTCAATTAAAACAAGTCCCGAATTGGTAACTGGAGAACGCAGTTCCGTTCGTGGTAAAACGTTCGCGTACTACCATGAACGCGTCTGCGTTACGTAGAATCCACTGTACGCTGTTCGAACCTCTCCCAAAAGTTCACATCTTTCCTGCAACTTATGTATTGTCACGTGTTAGTGACTAAACGAGGGCTTTGGACTGGTAACTGGATCTATTGAACACTTATAATTCGCAACAAGTAACTATAACATTATCACTAAACTACACACCTAACAAATCACTACTCCGAACAATACATCTCTTGTATTGTCACGTGATGGAGTGACTACCGAAGGGATTTTGGATTTATTGACCATTTACAGGTTGTAACTATAAGTAACTATAACATTATCGCTAATTTCAACGCTTTACAAATCACTACAGCACATGCCAAGTCTTTTCAATATGCTCTCATTATTCGTTTCCCGGTAACGGATTATAACAAAGGAGATTCTACAGCTTCCGTTCTCAGTTACACCGACTAAGTCTTCTCTTCACAGACTCCCTTACAACTCGAACTTCCAAACCCGTCTCGACACGGAATGCGTAGAAAACACCGTTCACTGTTGTACTCCAATCGTTTCCTTGGGAACGTGTTTGTCTCTGAAGGTGTTACTCAGTAATGGCTGCGTATACTCGCTTATTAAGAATCTGTTCCCTAGTAGCGGTTGTTTCATTGTTTGTTTCGAGATAGCTACACAGTAGCGGGCCTACACGCTATAGTTATCTTCGTCACGCGTTGCTTGGTAATGGCTCCCAACAATGGATATTCACCGCTTCCGTGCTCACGACGTTGCCGGCTGGCTACCATCTAACAACTATCTCATGAAGGCAAAACAACCTGCCTCGCTCGCACTCACTTGCTATCACTCGTTAACTCAGGGTTAAGAGTTACTTTAAGACTGGCGGTTTACCGCTGATCATTTCTTCTTGGCGCCAAGTCCACCAGAGATTTCTTAGCAACTGAACCCTAGCGGTCATAGCCCTTATGTGACATCCTCTCTGACGAGAGGATGGGTTTGTCTAATTTATCGACGTTTCGGAGGAATGTACTACCCGAGCTTTAAGGGTCGAAGAGTAAGACCAGCAAGCAACAAGGAGAGCGAGGTCATGTGTGGTCTGGTAGATAATTACCGACGTTTCAGAGGAACATAATATATCCGTCTCCAAGGCATAAAAGTCAGCTGAACAAGTAAGTTCCTCCTTGCCTCCTATTAACTTCTCGTACCAGCCTACAGGGCGTCACATCTCAGAAGATAATGTTCTTCATTCAACTTCATTTCACATTTCCACAACCAAACTCTCCAATTACTAGAGTCACTGGCCTACGTTTTAATATTATGGCATGTAGACCCATTGCTAGGCAACGACCGAGAAACAAGGAACTATACAACAGCCATTGTTCCGCAAACAAGCATGTTTACAGGGCAACGAGAGATCACAACAATGTAACGGATGTTTTCTAGGCGGTCCGTGCCGAGAAGTTATAACCAGGACCAGATGAGGTTCAATCTTTGTGAGCTGTTGGTGTGAGAAGCTGGTAATGAGGCCGGTAGCAGTTCGGGAACCAAGAGTAAGAGGAACGCCCGCCGTTGGAAGCTGCTACCAAACTACAGCAGTGAAGGCGTGACTGTGGACACTAGTGTGTGTGTGTGTGTGTAATAGTGCAGAGTAAAGTGCAGTCACGCTCTGTATCAAAGTGTGCAATAAATCGAGTCATCAACCCAAAGATCCGTTTACATTTACTGTCACGTGACAGTATCATATTCCTGCCTACTCGCAAGTCTGTCCAATGAGCTCAGGTATTCCAACCAACATTCTGTAAGCACCTCTTCTTTCCCTCGCCTGTGCTAAATATCCTGCCTAATCCCACTATTCCTGAAGTATAACCTGCCCCCCAAATACTGTGTAACTCCTCGCTACATACTGTTCTGTATTATTCCACAACTGCACGTTCTTCAGTTCCAACTATTCCCCTCAGCGCTTTCCTGCCACACGTGACCAGTCTCTGGTTTTAAGAGCCCAAGTTACACGCCCATTTGCAACAACACGGGACAATTCAAAATCAGATTGGGAAAACTTGCTAATAAGGTGACGAAGTTCCTGCAGTACACCAGACAGAACACGAACAGCAACAACCTAGCAAGGCTGCACGCTACCGATACACTGAGCATGTATGCTTACCTGTTTGTGCATCTCCACGTTGAGGCCGTATGACATCTCGTAATACTGCAAGCAAAACAATACATCACAATTAATGTAACTCTCTCAGAAAGAACATGGGAAACTACATGGCTACACACATTCTGTGACACAGTTATAGCGTAGTACAAATTACCAGCCTCCTCAATCACACCCTTAAAATAAAATCATCATAGTTAATGGTTCTACAGCCCTTTGATCGGCCCTGGCCTCTTCTTCAGTTTCGTAATCTTTTTTACACAGATGGTAGGAATCCTTGGGTGGGGGATCAGCCAGTCGCAAAGCCAACACAAATACAGAATAAACGCACATACAAACACCCAAGCCTTGAGTGGGATTCGAACACACGATCTCAACGTTCGAGCGAGCGAAGACAGTTCATGCCTTAGACCGCGCGGCCACAGTGATAGACCCTAAAATAAAACAGGATATTCTTTTGCACGTCGTCAAACGTCTAAAAATGGTCATGGATTTCTAATGGCGCTGATAACATTTAGCAATGTTGCTGAGATGCGAAGAGACGCGTTATAAAGGAGCCAGCAGTAAAACATTTGGTGGAGCTCTGGAGGCTGGGAATGGGATAAATTACAGCAGCAACAAAAACTTGGTCAGAACAGCCACGTTTCATAGTTGGTATTGGAAGCGGATACTTTGAAGAGCGTCAGCGATTTCCTAACCTGTTCCTTACTTTATGCAGGCTCATGTTAACGCACGAGTTACAAATCTTAATTCACAAGATATCGTTCGTTAAAACGTTTTTCAAATGCCTTGTGTTTAACGTGATTTCAGATATATATTTCACTGAACAAATAACAAAAATGCATGAAGTACAGTCTTCCTGAGAAGCTAACAGTCGCTCAGCTATTCAACAATACCCCGTCTTTTACAGAACTCGAAATGTATTGTGGTCGCAAGATCCAGGCACTGGAGCCCATCTCGAACCAGATAAATGTAGTCCACGACATTTCTCTGCGATACATGTTAATATTATCCTCCCCCGCTGTCTCACGAGTTCTTTCCAATACGCTCAGAGGCAAGTATGTCACATACATCTCTAAGCTCTCACATGCGTGGTACGTTCCTTCCCATTTTCACTTCCTTCGCTTAATAATAATAATAATAATAATAATAATAATAATAAGGTGAAACTACCCTTATGCTTAAGGAATTAATAATTGTCTCCCTCAACCAACTAAGGTACCGCGTGCCCCTAACATAACTTTTATATGCACTGGGAAACCAAAAAAAATCATTCGACCCGCTTTAATGCGGTTATCTGGAACCGAACCTGCAATATCTCCAAGGTATGCCTGCATATTTCCTAGATCTAATAGTTAATTCTGCAGAAGCGCTGAAATAAAGTCTCCAGTATCAGCAACGTCCCTATTTTCAACTCATCAACGGACACGGTCCCAACCACATTCAGTCCTTAATATCTAAAAATTCTGGGGTGAACCGAAAGTATTACAGCCATGAGCAGCAGCAGTTCGCCTTTACTGGAGCTCGTATTCGTTTCCGAAACCGCACACTTTCTCTGATGACATTCAACCGTAAAAAAATCTTTCAGAAAAAAAAAACGTACCCGCGCCTAGCATTATTTCCGTTCCATCGGTTCTCAATTTTATAATAAAAAAGAACATTTCACATCAATTTTTTAAATCCTACCAATATGCACTGAAAGCAATAAAAATTACCATAGCCGATTCTGTGAATTCCACAACGTAAAAACTACTCACTACCGCCATACTACCCCCACCCCTTGAATCCACTTTCCAAATGAGAACCCTGACATGTTCTGAAAATACTCGCACCTCTGGATTTTTTTTAATGCAGAGATTATAAAATTGAAAAAGGGAATGACGTCCTCCTACTCTAGATCAGAAGATGGCTGGCAGGCTATACGTAATCGATAGCAGCATGGCATGGGTCTGAATTGACAAGAGCGAACTGGGCTAGTGTCAATAAGGGAACTGACGCGAAAGCAAACCCAGCGATACGTTCTTCAGGGGTGCACAAGAAACGCTGCGATAACCTCGTAAGAATGAAAAGCTATGTGTAAGCTGTGCGGCTGTGTACAAACCCCGTCACGCGAGCAATATAATAGGAATGAAAACACGCGGCACAATTTGTAGGGCTAAACAAATTCCCTCCCACGAGTAAGAAAAACAAAACTTACAGGGAAGGAATATACCAACAATTTGTGCAAAGGTGTACCAATCTCCGCCCAAGAGCAAACAGAATGCGAAAAGGCAACGGCAGTCTGTACAGGGGTGTACAAGTCCTTTCCAGACGACAAAGTAAAGTGAAATTCTCAGAAACAGTTCATGCACCGACGAAACCAGCAAGCCCTGCCCCACGACTAGGTAAAAGGAAACTAACGAAGAATGAATAAAGTGCGATAGATTGTCCCCAGTCTTACCTCAGGAACATGTAAAACAGAACTCAGAAGGAACGCAAAAGCCACCACGACACGATGTGCATGAATCTTATATGAGAAAGTCACAATACGCTGCCTACGGAAATAAACAAACAGAAAATAGGGGGGATATTCGCCTAGGCGTATCTATATTTTCTACACGAGGCACAAATGGAAAAAAAAAACGAAAAATCTTTCTGCTAGGATGTACAAAATTCCCAGGAAAAATATGACACAGACGTTCAAGTGTACAATGCTCCTCTTACTGAACAAAAACCAGAACTCATACAACTTAATACGCACTAATGTGTTTTGAAAGGACATGCAAATAGTAAGACGTAGTTTTGCCTGTAGTTACCTGTACTTGTGTCTCTCAGAGCAAGGGGGTAAAGAAACACAGATTCAGGGCGTTTCTGAGCACACTACTGAAGAGAATTTTTGGACATAAGAAAGAAAGTCCAGTAGGAACTTATAGGAAATGCACAATGATGATCACAAGAGTGATTAAATCAGGGAGTGTGAGACGACAGAAGAACTAAGGGGGGAGATACAAAAAGCGTACAAAGTTTTAGTCGGAAAACATAAACAGAAGGGACCACTTTTGAAACGCTGGGACGGCTGGGCGCAGTAATACGTGGTACAGTCATTAAGCTCGTGGAATGTGGTTTTATCGCATCATATTACAAGGTATTCACATACACTTATGCAGATCCACATCGACCTTCAAGATATTTGCCTTTGGTCACTATGCAAGTCTGCCAACGTTGATATAGCTTCCGAAAACATTGCTGAAACATACTGGCAGGAAATTACCGTACGGCGTCTCTTGTGGCAATGACCACCACCTCGGACGACTGGTGCGAGATCAGGTGAGTACGGAGGGTGTGGCAAAATGGTGACCTGTTGCCTTACCAGTTCCTCTTGGTCACAGAGAGATGTGCAGGGGCGTTGTCGTGTAGCAACAGCCAATTCTTCCTACGCCAAATGTTTCGCTAGGGGATTTGCCTAGTTTCTGGCGTTGTTCAAATTGCCACATTTTCGATTTCCGCCACTCGCATTTAACTGCAGTTCACAATAGAGGCCGTAGTTCTGCTTACTCTGTTTGCATACGACTGCCTCTTGCTGTGACGAGAGATGAACTAACAGGGCATCATGTCGTGCCTCAACTTATCCGCTGTAGTGCACTGCAACGACGCTTTGCGGCCAGTCCACGAACTTATTGACTATGGTATTATAATGGATCTTATAGATATAACGTGTCACGATATGGCTGTACTTGTCTAGCTAAGGATCCAACGACAGCAGGCTTTTGTGAACAAGGTAATGAACATTTAAATTCCATAAGAAATGCGAACAATTTCTTGACCAGCTGAGCCAATGGGAATAGCGTACGGTAGACGTGTGAGCAGAACATTCAGAGAAGTGAATCCTTGTTTTGCAACACAATCTTGTATATTCCAGCCAATACTAGAACAAGGGTACGTCACTATCGCTCAGTGACGGAGATCGTTACGTCATCATTAGAAAGCTGCGAAGTTCATTTTAACGTACCTCCGGCGCTCCCACGCAGGCGGGAAATTCAAATACGTTTATAAAGGACTTTCTTTCCGTAAGGTCGCCTACATGAGGTATGACGCATCGTGTTTCGTAGGGCAGATGGGCTTTAACTTACCATGAATAGGATTGTCGAGATGGAAATTCAAGACACATTAGACGATACGTGACCCAAGAATAACAAATGACAAGAAACAGGACTGAGTCAGGTATTGTAGCATGAAGCAAGGGATATACAAATTCGCTCTTGTTAACATGAGGCTTCTGTAATTCATGTGGCAGTCAATTTGACAAGCTCCGTAGCGACGTTTCTTGCAAATCAGAGGGCACACCCAAGTTAGGTGTATAACAGCGCTATGTCAAATGGACAGGCTCATCATATCTTAGAATGCCAGAATGACATTCAATCATGAACTGGATATGAAGTAAAGAAAACGGCAATAACGTATTTTACTATCCCAACAAATATCTTGAGACCCATCGGAAAGTACGAAGGGACGGTAGCATTTCTGAGACCTAGCAGTAGATGACGGAAACAATAGTAAAATGGGTTGTAACGCCGTGTAGTGTGGAGACAGCCGTACGTTTCGGAGGCCCGTAATGCCTCCATATCCAGAGCAGAAAAATGAAGCAAGAAATCAGTAAGAAGCTTTGTCACCTGCTTCCTGCTGGTGTATTGCTTAGCTTTTTTTCGATTATGATAAAGGAGGCGACACTTGGCACTGAAATGTCGGGCCTCTCTCCGAGCGACACGCCGTTAGAACCTAGAAGACGGTACTTTTAATAGTCACCGCCGTGAACACCTCATATCCAAAAGAGTAAAATTAGCCTTAACGAAAAAGATCCTGGAAATGGGTCCCGACGGGGAGCAACCCTGAGAACGGCTGTGCTGAAAATGACCAGCAGCAAATTACTGCTCAGTATTCTGAACATGTGACTACGTAGATGAACCTACGGGTTCTATTACAGCAAAGATTTTTAACCATTTCAGTACTAATTACTGCTCAATAAATACTTTCACCTTGAAATCTGTGTGAACGTATGTAATGTCCAGACAACTACAATATTCTGGGATGTGACGCTGCGTGTTGTTACTTTATAGAAGTTTCCGAGGAACGTGCTATTTATTGTCACGTGTTTATTGCTCCGTAGCTTCATAATAACGGGTTCTGGATTGGACGATTGGATTTATTGACGCCTTCCTTTACAATCTCTCTTAATCACAATGAATTACAATAACTCACAACCAGTCTTCGGCCGAACATTTCTTCCTCGACTGCCGAGGACTCGCTCCATTCTCGCTCTCGTTCTATGACTGACTTCTAATTTACGACTGGACTACTTATATAGTCTCGAGGCAGACCCATAGAAGAAACATCCGTTTCCCAGCAATGAATACATGCGAACTACACAGAAAGCACCTCTTTCTCCATCGTTGTATTTACAGTACGTTGCATAGCAACATAAGTTATCCAACTGTTGTCTGGGTATTCGTCGTTGCAGGAATGTGTTCACCGATTCGTTGCCTAGAAATGGGCATATGCGTCACATTATTTTCAGAGCAGGAGATGAAGACAACGTGTTTCTTCTGGCTGTCGGTACCTTTACCAGACTGCACCGCGACGTCCGCGGCGTATCCATAGTCACTGATGTGAGAATGTCAAATCTCACATGGAGTACCGAGTGAGAATGTCGAAGCGTGGAGTACGTCGAAGTAGAAGCCGGTATATTTCAAGGGGCCATTCTGCTATTTGCCTTGGGTGACTCAGCAAAATAAGACAACGCTTTGGTGAGGTCCTCGGAATGGATTCTCAAAGGTCACGCTTCGAGTTCGACTTAGCTAACAAGCCCAATGATATATTTTATCCAAATCATCGGCGTGGGGACACGTGGTAGCGTAGTTGGTTGAGGCACTATGCTATAAGCAGGAAGGTCGCGGGATCGAATCTCGATGAGGTGGATTTTTTCAGTTTACTAATCCTTCCAGCCGCACTATGGCCCTGGGTTCGACTCAGCCTCTAACAGAAATAATAATAGGAATATTCTTCGGGGTAAAGGGCGGCGGTGCGTAAGACTTACAATCTTACCGCCATCTGTGAGCAGACTGCCTAGAAAATGTGGGAGCCTCGACGTCTCCCAACCCTTTGCGCCTCTGCGGCCTGTTGCAGGGATACATTTACCTTTGTACCAAAGTGAACAGGTTAACGAAGGGACCACGGTGTTCAGCAACGAACTGGGAACTGGTGCTCCACAGAGAATGCTCAGCACGGCGTCCGTGGTTACTGCTCAAGACATCAAGTACACAACGGATGACGTAAAAATTGCGTTCAAAACTGGCAAAAAATTGAACGTATTTAGTATCAATGGACGAGAATGAAACTCATATAGGCTGTGCAGAACGCGTATGAAAGGATTTATTCAATTCTGTCGATTCATTACAAAGTCAAGTATTTTCCAATTTGGACAATAAAAATGGCAAATGCAAAGTTTTTCATATGGGGAAGTGGAGGTGTAGCTCCACCATTCGAGATCTCGGCACTAGATGGAGGTGAGAGGTCAGCTTCACGCCCCAGCCACTTTACCTCGGGGGAAACTGCCCCAGGCACCCACTGAACAGGAAGAAGAGAAAATTTCTCGCCCCTGCAAGGAATCAAATCCCGCCACTCTAGTCCATACACCGTCACTATAAGGACCGAGCTACCCGGGTATCACATTCTATTGTCGGAATCGATGTTGCATAGGGCTCCAATTTTCTTGGATTATAGTCTGAACCCGTCTTTTCTATTTGGTCGATGACTACCCGTTACGTTGTTACGTGAAGCAACAGACTGCACCAACTCAGTTCTTCAGGGACTGAAACCGTTCTATTTGCCTTCTGTACACTGACTGAGAAGGGTTCGCTCCAAACGTCGTAATTCAATGGATTTAAACCTACAAAACTTCGTATTCATGCTCAGGATCTGGCAATTTAGCTGTGTCATTCGACACTTCAAAAGACCGGCAAAATATAAAAATGTGATTTTAATGTTAAAAATAGGGGAAAAAACATTTCTGAGTACTCAACCAATGCATATTTAGGTACACGCCACGTAACTGTTTCATTCACATCTGCAGTGCCGTTTATTTTTATCATCTTTTTTAAAACGCCACTTCCTGCGTCACCCGGTACACGAAAAAATGGACGCATACGGGCACAACCTAACCCTACAGGAAAAGTGGGAGAGAAAAAACACACACGCACTCTTTCTCTCTGCCTTTCGTATGCTCTATTTAGGCATTCTTTACGCATGTGCACGAAATGAAGGTAAATACGCCTACCTCCACAGCGTCGAGACCGACTATGGGGTCCACCGAGGATCCTAGCAAATGGACGCAGGGCTACATGAGCATTCAGAATGCAGAGGTGCAGAGAACACATGTATGAACTCTGTGTACAGCTCACGCCATTCCAGTTTCGTTAAATAAGGAACTGGGACGAGACCGAGTATCTTGGTTCAGTGACCCCAAACAGACAGACTGTACAAAGCCATGACGAATAAGGCACAATGGTGGAATTAAAAAAAATGGGGGGTACTGAAGTGCTCGGGGAAGGCCTTGCTCCAGCAGTGCACAGTTCATAAATCCCAAGCCGAATTCGGTACCGCCGACAATCAGACGCAGAGCACGACCCAGTCATCTCATGAATTACCCTAAGTAATATGAGATCAGAGCCCCTCATGACCGCCAATGTTCAGATTACAGTCTGCCGGAGAGGCACCGATGTTGGTACGTTTCTAACAGACTACGCTGAATCCCCGCGCAGGATGGTTTTACTTACTCGTACACCAAGTTCACTTGCATTTGCAGCTCGCGTGAAATCTCTGCCGGTATACTGGCTATCCAGAGGCACTTCGCGGTTTTCCGCAGCTCCTCCAGAAAAAACCGGGACAGTACGTGGATCACACCAAGACTGTTTCCTTCGAAATCCTTCTTTCATCAGTCATCCCAACATTCGACGTTATACAGCCTAGCTCCTGAGGTATGGTAAAATTGTCCTTGTGCTTAACTAATTAAGCACTATGCCATGGAGGAGTATGGGGGAGTGGATGTACAGAGCCACATTTTCTTGATCTCGGCTCTAGTTGGAGGTGAGTGGTCAGCTTCACGCAACCGCCGCTCTACCCCCGGTACCACTGGATACGAGGCTGAGTGGGCCCCAGAGACGGTCTGGACGACGAGGGGAAAATAACATTTTCGACCCTACCGGAACTCGAACTCCGACTCCTCGGTTGTCCAGCCCGTAGCCAGTGGCTATACCGACTGAGCTATCTCTGCTCCATTAGTCTAGCTACTGACAGAGTCGCAAAATAACGAACCGCCCTACCCTACACGCGTATATCCTTCAGCAATTCAACGCATACACTTGACCACGTTATTATGTGAAACAATGTACCTGTGCGCTGAAAGTAATGTGCCGGGAACAGCCACGTATTAAAATCGAAGTGGAAAATGTTCCAGTGTAGGAATGGGAAACAATTATGTAGGTTCGGTTCGATGGACTATGAAATCGCGTAACGACACGTGGCTTGGAGGGGGAAGAAGTTGCAAATTTCTTCGAAGGGCGTGAAGCATTTAAATGGCAACTCATTTCGACTCTTTAACATGAATTTGTGGTACAACTATCACCACGATCTGCAATCGATCCACTTTAGATAAAATGGACAAAAAGTCTCAATTTGTTTCATACGCTGCTACTGAGTTTTCAATGCCAGAAGCGATAGCCTGCATTTTTCTTTTATGTCTTTAACATCTTATGGTTCTGAATGCAGTCTATACTAAACCTGAAACGCGAATCCAATTCTGGATCACACTGGCACTTCAGAATATCAAATAAATTGCTTCTTCCTGCGCATGACAAGTATCCGAATGGTATTTAGAGTAGGATGAAGTGCGAAGGCGGCATGCCGAACTATTTTTTTATTGCTAGCGGGGTGGGACTAAGTCCCTTGTACTGCGGCCACTTCTAGCCTATTGTACCAGCCCCAGATGATAGGTAAAGGTGATTGTGGAGCAACAGATGGAATGAAGATTGGCAGGGGAAACCGAAGTACTCGGAGAAATCCTGCTCCAGCGCCACTTTGTCCACCACAAATCAAACTTGCCCAGACCCGGGATCGAACCCGGGCCGCCTAGATGGGAAGCCAGCCACTAACCGCTTGAGCTATGGCGCGGCCACGCCGAACTATTCACTTTGGATAGAAGAAACCGCAACTTAGTTCAGCTATGGCTACAGCCAGACGACTGCAAGATTATGGACAGCCACGAATCCCTTTGAGGATTACCAGCTCCCCGGACGACAAACAAGCAGGGGAACTGCCAAATACACATCATACAGGTAAGTTATCGCTAACTTAACATACACAGTTTCAGCTAGAAACGTCTGTTAAGTAATCAGTGTAATTAAATAAATTAACTTTCCGGTAACAGAAACCGACGTTACAACAACCACTAATACCAGTTTCTGTCACTGAGCATAATCCTGAAGCAGTCGAACCAATTTTAAGCCTTAAGAACCTATTAGCTATATACTGTGACATGACGCACGAAAGCCAGAATAGTGAAAGTCAGAATAGACGTTCATTGTTAGACAACGACTCGGCAAACATTCCCGCGACAAATACGCAAGCAAAAATTGAGTAACTTCCGGTGTTGTGCAACGGCGCTTTAAACACGCCTTCCAAACAACAGGGAGACTGTGTTTTCTGCGTGGTCTGTGCGAAGTTGTTGTATAGAACAGTTCAGTTGAGAAGTACCGCGTCGAGTCTTCGGAAATGGCAGCTGAAGAATAATGACAAGGAATTAGGCGGCGCAAAGAAAAGTTCATGTGCTATGTGAAGTGACAGTGAGACTCATAAATCTGTTGCCCGGATACGACTAGTAAAGACTGAGAACCCTAGCATGTGTGCAACGGTGAACTGTCAAGTGTGTAGAAAAGCGATAGCGCTGCAACTGTCTGTAGTTCCAAGTACTGTGTATAAGGTGTCAATAAATGCAATCATCCAATCCAGAACCCGTCCTTAGGTTACGCACAATCCCTCTACACCTACCATATCATCTTCCATGTTCCCCAACCAACATCCTGTACTCTTTGCTTCCTACGGCAAGCTGCAAATGTAAGCCACACACCCTCCATGGTGTAACTATCCGAACAAGATTATTATTATTACAGGTTCCTCGCTGTGTAACAACCTCGCGGGCTCTGTACCTCTACGCGTCCCTTGCACAAAGTGTATAAGATGAACGCATTGTGGTGAGACAGCGTCTTCTGTACGTCATCCGTATTCTAAGTCTCTGGAATTACTCGACTGTACCAACAGCTATGGTAAGATTAGGCCGATGTTCGGTAGGCCGCACACCGGCATGCATCAAGACATGTAACAGTCAAGACACGATGTCTGCGAACATGACGCAAAGAAAGGAGCACAGTTGAAACGAATGAGATTATAAAAACCGCAGCATATCGGTCTGAGTCATGATGCTGACGAATCACGAATGAAGGAAGACTGCGTCTTTTGTCTCATGTCTTGATGCAGTTGGTGTGCGGACGCCCCTAGGCCTGCACAACACACACGGACCAGCATTTTCCCTCTGCTGGAGGACACCAGGCAGGATGAGAGTGCAGGTGACCGAGTTGCACTGGCACCAAACTATGTTCATCCTTTCCCAAGCCTGAGTTTAGATGAAGGTGGGTGATGGGCTCTGGGCTCTGATCGCTTTATTTGACGGGAAGGATCCACCGATACTTGTTCGATAGGAGATCGTGTGCGTCCCAGAAACGGTCACAGATAAAACTAGGTAAAAATCGATTCCCTGTGCGGCAACCAGGATTGACAATACAGTGTTCAAATTTAATTAGAGAACGAGGCGGAACACTTCCGTGTCACTTCCGGTATCTCAATGCAGACCTCTCACTGTCAGTTCACTTGTCCTGTTGCAGGTTCGGATCCATCTGACATGTTCACAACGGACCATGTTCGAATAAACAGCGAAGTACGGAGGCAACAGATACAAATTCATCTTGGCGTAGCGCCTCAAAGAATGCCGTAGGATTTTCCAGCTGTGTACAGTTTACTTAACAGACTGTTTAGTGTGAGGAAATGGTTGGAGGACCACGGAATAATGAGCTGCAAAAGATACAGAAGTGGCGGTGGCCTAACTTGATGCATCATCCTGGAATTTTCAGGAGGGGCTGATGTATACCACATCGGCATACTAGATCCGAACCAGGCACCTCAAGATCGCACGTCAGAAGCGTTACTGCATACTGCAAGAGTATGTGTTTCAATAACCGTACATAGAGCACAAGACTCCAATCTTGAGAGCTGTGAGGAATGCAGGAAGTCAGAACCTTTAAAGGCGCGACACAATGAATCAGCAACTACTACCTGAGCCAAAACATTCAGTATATACCGTATTTACGCATGTATAGGCTGCACATTTTTTGCCAAAAATTCAAGAGGAAAACTGGGGTGCGGCTTATATTCGAAATCACACTTCATTAAAAAAAAATTATATTCATAATTAGTAATACAGGGTATTCTACTCCTGAAATAATATTCCAAGAAAATTATTTTTTCTATAATTTCTGTCTGAAAATTGTGCTGCGGCCTATACATGCGTAAATACGGTACTTTATTGATGTATTTGATGTGCGAACTTCATCAGATAATATTATTGTACTCAGTGTCAGTTTCACTGTTGAAATGCTGCTCTGCACTGTACAGAGATACAAACATAACTGTTTTAGTTCAGTCCAGATGAGCACTACACAGGTACGCTAATGGTCAATATGTTCTGGATCGATGCTATAAATAGTATGAATGTTTTCGTCCCTTCCCCTCTTGTTCGTCTCTTCATCCCTTTCCCTGCAAGTGTCAAGATTAGAGTCCCATTCAGTACTAAGGGCATTATATTAAATTCGCTTATCTCGAATCGCCTCTGTGGTCTAGTGGTCAGCGTTCCTGGCAACAAATCCAGAGGTCCGGGTTCGATTCCCGGTGCTACCAGACTGTTTATGAGAAGTAGTGGATCTGGAACGGGGTCCACTCATGATAATTGAGGGGCTAATTCAAGGAAATAGCGGCTCCGGTCTATAAAACCGAAATTAACGATCATGGGGATTCGTTACGCTCACCACGCGACACCCTCTAGTCGCAAAAGTTGGCACTAAACTTCGCCGACAAGCGACGGTCGCTCGGTCGATATGGTTCGCTTGCGAACTGAAATCACGGAG
The DNA here is from genome assembly GCF_002891405.2 of Cryptotermes secundus. Classification (NCBI taxonomy): domain Eukaryota; kingdom Metazoa; phylum Arthropoda; class Insecta; order Blattodea; family Kalotermitidae; genus Cryptotermes; species Cryptotermes secundus. The sequence goes on along the minus strand of NW_019727402.1, from coordinate 672,969 downwards.
TTTTATTTTATCTCGAATCGTCCTCATGTTTATGTCATGCTGTTACTTCCCAATTTCTTAAAACAAACATACCAACTGGCTTGTGTTTTCACGAATTTCCTTCATCTCTCTTCCGCTGAATCGCAAGTGAGGTAAGAACTTCAATATAACTCGTATTGTCTCCTTCCCTACCACCAAATTTCTTTAAGATACTTTTTAATCTTATCCTCCGATCACCGTGTAGGTCTTCCTACTGGTGTCTATCCTTCAGGTCCACACTGGCCGACCAATAGGAAGTAAAACTAACATTTTGCGTGTACCCGAATATACCAAAATTTATTCCAAACCCGTTCAATATTTTTTTGAGTTGACAGATCAAAGACACTCTCTGTCTTATAGTTAGTTAATTTCTCATTGCAAGCCATGCAAGATAAGCAGCTGACATCAAGTCATTAAATAAGCCATGACATCAACGGGGAGTTGTACAGTGTCACAGCGATAACCCGGAGGATTCCTACGAATCAGAATGAAGCATCTGTGGGCATGTTTCTCTGAAATCTATGAAGTATTGATTACCTATACAGCACGCGAGACATGGCATGTCTTCTCACAGGTTGGTTAAGTAAACCTGTATAATTCAACAGGCATTGGGTTTGGATTGCAGTTGCCAATCCTGGGTACAGACGTGGGCTATTTACGGACTTTTTTCAATCACACAGGTCATACAGCACTGAATGACAGGAAGAATGTGGTTTTGGTCTACTTTTAGGTACAATCACAGCATTTTCCTGGGAAGGCTGAGTATAACCACGAGGTAAGTCAGGATTACCGGTCACAAGACCAGTATTCGAATCTGAGACTTCTGGAATAGGAAAGAGGTGTGTCATTCTTTCAAGGACGCTGTCGATGTTTGGTCTAGTTAGAGCTATAACATCCTCTTACATTTAAGAATATCTGTGGACTGAAATACTTTCAGAAAAATGCTTGAACAACATTTTTAAAAATCTACCTTACACTGGATTTGGGTTCTCAGGCGGTAAGCACAAACATTTCCACCTTCAGGGACATGAAGCCGCGCAGTTCTATAAACGAAAGCAACATGAATCAGGCAGCATTCAGAGCATCCTGTTTGCGGCCTGCTTCATCTTTGTTTCGTGTTTGGCTTTGACCATATACACGCGATGCGTTCCTCCGAAACGTCGGCTGACTTTCAGGGGACATGACGTTAAATCCCAGACAATATAACTCTTGTAACCTACTGCTTATTCTTCGCTTAATGATACATCACCACTGTCGCTGTTTCGCATGAGTAAGGGCGTTCACATGTAAATGGCCAGCCCGATGGCCATGAGGTCTAGAAGTGTGCAAAGTCTTGGGAGGGTAGAACACGCGGATCATGGGTTCGAATGCCACTCTGAACAGATGCATGACCACGTTATTACCTTCATCTCATAAGAGGCGTAACTGTATCTGATTCTACATCATATCAGAATTATCTAGAAGCTATCCATGATGCAGAATGCAGTTGTCAGGAAGCATATCTGGTTTTTTGTTTGGCTTATTCTTTGACCCTATGAGGCAACGTGTTCCTCCGAAACGTCGGTTACTTTTCAACGGACTACCCGATGTTATATACCAGAACCACAAATCCTATTTCCCCTACATGTCGCATTCATCAGAACCAAGAATCACACAGATTACTAGCATTATTGGTCACCGTGTACTCCTTCAATTTCTGGTTTGATTCGCGTGTAATTGACATCAAGGGTGTGTGCCACTCGCATGCCGAAGGTCTCCCCTATCCGAGCTTCAGGCAGTCTATTGTTGCTCAGCGATCCAGTGGTCATTACAGGGAACACAGAATAGCAACTGTGAGCACATGGGAACAGAGGCCGCGCGCGAAGAGCCGGCTCCAGTCACTTCACTCCGCGCCGGTCTCGTCCCTCAAAAGCAAATGTTGGAACAGAGATGCGACAAAAGGTCAGGGCAGCTGCCTCCTAGCTCCTGCCCACACATTGTCAGACTGGTTATTAAATAACGATGTTTCAACTGACGATTCTGATAAACATAAATCACCCGAACATGGGAGCAGACTGAACTTCCGCACAGGGAATATTATATCTGTTTACAGTTACGGATTTCTATACAAGTGGGGGGGGGGGAAGCGGTAGCTACAAGCTGGAAGGTCGCGGGTTCGAGTCCCGATGAGGTCATTATATTTTTCAATTGGCTTAATCGTTCCACCCGCACTATGGTCCTGGGATCGACTCAGCCTATAACAGAAATGAGTACCAGGAATCTTCCTGGGGCGTAAAGGTGAGGCCCGCGCTTAAGGCTGACAACCTCAACACCATCTGTGAGCCGAATGTCTAGAGAAAATATAGCAGCATCGACGTCTCACAACCCTATGGTCCTCCACAGTTTTTACAAAGTTACATTTTCCTTTTATTGAAATGGAATTTTCGATTCATTTGTCTACTTAGGCCCTGACTGTGGCATTGTTATGATGATGCAAGTGGAGAAAGTGGTTTACATGGAACTGAATACGCGAACGAAGAGATGAACGAACATGACGTCAGAACTTGACAAAGGAAAGTATACAGGTACATTCTCCACGATTAAACATAAACACATAAAAAGTTGGCAAACCTTAAAACATACAGTGATTGTAAAGAGAACGTTCCGCGATAAATATCGAAATAATGATTGCACCTAACAAGTTCCACGGCAAACAGGGCACTACCGTTACCCAACAGGTTACATGAACAGAGCGCATTATCAGTTACAATTAACAAGTTACACAAAGGAAAGTCCGATTACAACAGCTCCATACAGAATATAGAGAAAAGGCAAGAAAGGTCGATATGCGCTACAAAAAACATGTTACAAGAAAAACGGCCTGATACTCACTGAGCCCAACACACATACATGTAAAAAACAAGGCGACCCAGATATAACACATTAAACGAAAGACAGCTCAGTACCGACTACAGCCAACACTTCACATATTGTAATGAACCCGTTACATGAAGAAAGTCCCCATATTGATTGGGCCTAACAAATTATACGAAAAACAGCGATACTAATTACAACGCAAAGGCCTAGACCTATTACATTGAAAATCGTACAAGAAACCTGTTCACTGCATTAAAAAGGCCATAATACGATACAGCTCATATAATTAATTACAATTAGATAAAGATGTGCGTGTTTCATTTAGTCCCACCCTAAATGTTTTGTGTGTCCTGAGACTTGTTCGGCTTTTATGGAGGGAACGAATACACATGGTCCACTACCTGTGTTTCCTTTCATAATCTTCCCCACGCATGTTTAATCAACCCTCCTTCGGCTTTCTCGCCGTTTCGTAGCCACAACTTTTTATTATGATTTAATTAGTGTGATGATATGTCTTGTGTGTTGGCACCTCTAATTAAGTTACAACAGTACTCACCATGACGTAGTGACGCTGCATCTCAGTCTTCTCGCTTGCAAGCTTCTCACACTCCAGTTTCAGCCTGAAACAAGCGATCAAGCCATGTATCAAGAGAGCGCTGCCTTGCGGTTGCACCTATATCTACTCTACACCATCACCTAACCACACCAGCCTGCTCAATTTCCTGAACACGAGTTCCATACACATGGAACGGGTCCGACCGGATGTACAAAATCCGACATTTGGCACAGTGCCAGGACAGCAAAGTGAGAACGGCAGGGCTTCGGCTCGCGCCTGAAGAAGCTTTTTGTCTTCGCCACCTCTACAGGGCCACATACGAGTCCTACTAGTCCGCAATACATCTACTGCAATTATTACAATTATCTTCCCTACTCATCGGCTGATATTAGAGTCAGAAGAACACTATATCCGTAGTCCGTCCCTGCATCGCATCTATATGCCAGTTTAAGCCTTTAAGAACTGAATGTCTTTCAAAACAACATATATAATAAATTCAGTTCGTACTTCACAGGAAATAAATTAATCATGGTAACAAACCCAAGGGCCATGTACTGTCTTTGCTCGCTTGGAAACCGGGATCGTGGGTTCGAATCCCACTCAGGGCATGGATGTTTAGTTTGTCTGTGTGCGTTTCTCTGTCTTTACGTACAGGTAGAGGCCTTGCGACGAGCTGATCACCCGCCCAAGGAGTCTTACCGAATGTGTAAGATCTAGAAAAACCGAAGTGAACGGAGAAGTTCATGGAGGTATGCCTAGGCCCACTGGGCCTGTAGTGCCAAGGGGAAAAAAAAACGAACCGAAGGATTAAACAAACCGTTTGAAATTTCTTGAGTGGCTCTGGTGCTATTAGCTTCAAAAGGACTCAGCTTCATGGAGTCAGTTAAATTTTTAGGGCATGTGAAGTATTGCCTATAACGTGAAGTGTAATATGTGCTAGCTGGGAATTCACGACACAAAACCTCGTTTCCAACATTTAACAATCATCACAAATTTAACACGCTCGACGAAGTAACTTTCGCGGCCTAACAATTCGCCATTTAGCATCTTAACGACTTTTCCATAACTGCTAGGTCAGACAATATTTGCAACCGTGGTACTCGAGAATTAATAAAGACCTTCCTAAAACTTTATTACAGACGAAATGAAAATCTTTAAAGCAGTAAAATTTACCGTAACAGTAACCACACCCGTAGCTCTTTCAGCACATATCAAACGCCGTTCGCGTTCTTGTTCAGCGATGATGTTCAATTCATAGCATTAAGGGGGGCACGAGGTAGTGTACTTAGTTGAAGCACTATGCTGAAAGCTGGAAGGTCGCGGGTTCGATTCCCGATGATGTTACTGGATATTTTCAATTTACCTAACCCTTCCAGTCGCAATATGGCGCTAGGGTTCACTCAGCCTCTAACAGAAATGAGTACCAGGAATCTTCCTAGGGGGTAAAGTGCGGCCGGCGCGTAAGGCTGACCTCACCGCCATCTGTGAGCCGACTGCCTAGAAAATGTGGGAGCCTATCAAAACACTATGGGCCTCAACGGCCTGTTACAGGGATAGCATTACCTTTAACCTATAGCATTAGTCGCTTTAGATTTCACATAATCAGCGGGCCAAAAAGTAAGCCTTATCGACGGCCGCGCCATAGCTCAAGCGGTTAGTCGCTGGCTTCCCACCGTGGTGGTCCGGGTTCGATCCCGGGTCTGGTCAAGTGGGATTTGTGGTGGATAAAGTGGCGCTGGAGCGGGGTTTCTCCGAGTACTTCGGTTTCCCTTGCCAACCTTCATTCCACCAAATTCTCCATCATCATAATCAGCCGGGGCAGGCTACAATAGGCCAATCAGTGGCCGCCGTGCCGAGTGGACTCAGCTGGACTCCAACCCCCACTAAGCGAATTAAAAAAAAAAAAAAGCCTTATCGACACACACTGAGGTAACACTCCTAAACATGCAGTACACGGCTGATCAATTATATTCAACCATGTAGTCGTCAAACAATAATAACGGAAATCCAGTCATTTAAGAACACAAGCTAACCTTAGGAAAGTTATCAACATTTCAAACCAAGATTTACTTCTCTGGAACAGGGATTGGTGTTTCTATATAACAGGCCTACATCAACAACTGCTACAGAAACAAAAATATGAATAACCTGTTAATATACAATCTGCAAATCTAATAATTCAACATTGAGCGATCCCTGAAGAAATAACAGAGGAACAAAGACAGACGCGCATGCGCGATGTTCTTCCCTCAGTGTCACGATGCCTAAACCAGAAGAACAAAGTACACGGCCAGAGAAAACAAAGATGTATATCCATTTTTACTGTAAAACTTTATGGAAAACCCACGTGTATCTGAGAAAATACCATAAAAATTTATGCTACAGAAATAGGTTATTCCCCGTGTGCAACCTGCGAGTCGTAGAAGGTGACGAAAAGGAAACCCGGTGCCTGGGGGCATAACTGGGTCACCCTGTCATTGGAGGACAAAAATACGAAGGCCTGGTCCAGCAGCTTGGGGGGGTTGGACGAAATGATGACGACCTTCCTCTGTAAAATAATTGAAGCTGCGAAATGAATTGGATGAAAACGGAATGGCCTAATTCCCAGGAAAGGGCAAAGCTGGCTGAATCTTCTAAGAAAGACTACGGATAAACAGCGGCTATTCTGCCAAAGACGATGACACAGGTTACGGACATGCGCAGTGACTCGCGATAGAGCTTGATTATGTGCTCAATGACAATGAAAATGCACTTTCGGATTAATGCAACCCAACTTGGCCGTGACATAGCTCAGGCGGTTAGTCACCGGCTTCCAGCGGCGGAGTGGGTTCGAGCCCAGGTCAGATCATGTGGGATTTGGGGTGGAAAAAGTGGCATTGGGGCAGGTTTTCCCCTAGTATTTCGGCTTTACCTGCCAATTCTCTTTCCACCGACTGCTCCACAATCATCATCTATCATATGGGACTGGTACAATAGGCCAAACAGTAAACGTAGGATCAGTCTCACCCAATGACGAAAAAAAAAACGAACTTCTAACAGCAGTGGCGTGTTAATGGCAAAATGATTCGAAGGCGTGGTCAGGTTAATATTACAAACTGACACATATAAAAGAACATTTCATCAATTTCGTCAGATTCAGTTCAAAGATAAGATACATCACTAATGCAGTTACATGACATTTGAGTTGCAACGTTTCTCGCTTCCTTGGGTCTTGAAAAGATAAACAGAACTGTTTATCTGAGCCATTTACGACCTGAAACTTTAATTTGCTTAAAAGGCTCACAAATATTCTGTGCCTCCATTTTAAGAGTTTCAAATAGACATACAAAATGCCTTCTGGCGCGTCAGTGAGACTGCAGATATATTATGTGACGGACAGTGAGAAGCCTCCACTTCTTCCTCATGCGTAAAAATTCCCTAAGACAATAAAAATGCTAATGATGCTATCACGAAGAAGTCTCTGTTTCTTAGCATTCATCAAATGTAGCCAAGGTGATTAATTTGCCCCTAATTTCAATTATCAGTTGTCTGAAAGGCCAACAGTTACATGATGTCTGGTACAGTATGACTTTTGGGGCCTGGCAATTGTAAATAAACTTCCAACATTACGTGCCATCCGGGATAGTATAGTCGGTATAACGACTGGCTAAGGGCTGCAAGACAGACGAGTCTCAGTTCGAGTCCCGGTGACAGCAAGAATTTTCATTTTTGCATGCAGTCCAGACCGGCTCTGGAGCCCACCCAGGCTCCTTCCCCGGGGGTAAAGCGGCAGGGACGTGAAGCTGACCACTAACCTCCAACTAGTGCCGAGGTCAAGAAAGCACGGATCTATACATCCACTCCCCCATACGCCTTCACGGCGTAATGCTTAATCAGTTAAGCACAGAGACAACTTTACCTTACGTTACTTCTTAAGGTAAGGTAAAAAAAAAGTAAACCTATCCCTGTAATTAACTAAATAAGCATTACAGCATGAAGGTGTATGGAGGAGTGGATGTATACATCCGCGTTTTCTTGACCTCGAAACTAGTTGGTAAACGGTCAGTTTCACGCCCCGACTGCTTACCCTCGGAGAAACAGCCCCCGGTACCCACTGAATAAGAGGTTCGGTGGACCCCAGAGCCGGTCTTACCGACATGGAGATTTTAAAATTCTTGACACCACCAGGACTCGAACTCCGACCAGCAAGTGGCAAGTCGCTATACCGAATGCGCTATCCCGGCTCCACTTCTTAAGCTACTGAACAAAAAAAAAATATAACTTAATTGTAACAGTTCATGCATTTATTATGTATTTTGTAACTGTATTTATTTCAGCTCAAAGTTTCTGATAATGCCAGATTAATCCTCCAAACCCCTGATACAGAATAATCAGCGTAAATGTAATTTCTAGAAGAAACTGGAATGCCACTTTAAAATTCCCTTTTGTGAATAATACTCATCAAACGAACGCTCTATCACGAAATGCAGCTTGTTGAGTTTGTACAACATAATTCTGCGACCTACATATACAGTTAAGTCATTAGGAACAAAACATTCAAATCAAAGTGAAATGGGCACTTCTGTTTCCTACCACGAGTGATAAATATTCAAGCACGCTTAATGGGTTCGAAATGTGTACGCCTTTATTTGAACTTCACTTTCGTTCAGGCAATGCTCTGATTCTTGCGTTCACTCTTCAGTTCAACTACAAAAGCACTTATTCCAAAGGGAAAGTGACTCTAAAAGAAAAATTTATTCTCTGGAGCATGTCCGGGTAAGCACATTCTACATAATTAGACTACTTTCTTCATTTTGTACAGAAGCTGAATTCATGGTCTCATGTTCGCGAGTGTTTGTGTCCACCTGCTGGTCCCTATCCACGGACATCTATGCAACGTTGTCTGAATCTCACGTGACTGTAAGGTTAACATCCATCTAACGTCTTCACTTCTTCAATAACACAACTCTACAGGCTGTGCGGATATCTGAGGTGGGCCCCAGTGCTGATGTGAACATAGTCCCTATAACAATTATTCTCAACCTTTGTCAGACCGCTGCCCGGTAAATTCTTTTTTCCATAAGACGAGGTCCCGGTATAATTGTTGCCAGAGACCTGTACCAGGCCGCGGCCAGGCGGTTGAGAAACATGCCCTAAAACATTAATTCCTACCGGTTACCCAGTGGGTAGACAGTCACATTTCCCCGTTGCCTCGACCCATGTATTTATAATATTTAAAAATTAAAGGTAAAGCTATCCCTGTAGCAGGTTGTGAGATGTACAGGCTCGCACATTTTCTAGACAACAGGCTCAAAGATGGTGCTGAGGTTGTCAGCCTCACGTGCCGGCCGGCCGCCCTTTACACGCCCCACCCCACCCCCCGGAATATTCCTGGTACTCATTTTCGTTAGAGGCTGAATCGACCTCAGAACCGTAGTGATGCTGGAACGTTTAGGTCAATTGAGAAGTCCACTGACCTCATAGGGAATCGAACCCGCCAACGTCCGGCTTATAGCATAGTGCCGCAACCAACTACGCTACAGCGTACCCCGGTATTTACAATATAAGGCACGAAATCATATGCCTCTATGTAAACTTGGGAGATAATCTGAGGAGAGGGCACACACATCAAAGGCCAATTTTTCGTTAGGTTGCTTCGAGATAAACATTGTGTCAAAAGGGGATATCCCTTCCACATAAAGAGTTCCACATTTATATTAGGTATAAAGGCATAACATATACAGACAATAAAATGAGGAAGTTGATTTCCAGCGCGGAGCCGCCTCAAGAAGCTGTATGAGCGGCAGGTTTCCGCCCCTAGTCTAAAAATCAAAGTACAATTTGGCCAAATATCCGACCCTATTTCAAGACCCTTCACTGAAAGAATACACGCCAGACCGTCGGAAAATCCATTTTACATGAGGCGCCAGTGCGCCCTACAAAGATCACATAACTCTAAGCAAAACTGAATTTGAGGGTTAAAACAAAAATGCATATTCTAATGTGGTAATTGAGTTGATCTTGCGGAAGGTTTGGACCAGTTTCGTTCTGAACAAAGCCACTGTCAAGAATATGTCAAATGATTGTTAATATGCTTTCGTGTTAAGGCGTCGGAGT
>NW_019727402.1:663033-663409 GCF_002891405.2 Cryptotermes secundus | reverse complement strand
AAGTGAGAGAGCAGTTTATCAGTAACGGGAACAGCGGCAGCGCTCGCGGGAAATCTATACAGCAGGAACGAGGAGGAGGGAGGAACTGAAAGTATTATTCATAAATTCCCAACTCTCTGGTCTTGTAATCGATCGCTTATTCTTTTACGCTTAATTTCCCGTTATTTTCCTTTTCCTCAATTTCTTCCTGCACTTCGGAGGACTTTGTTTCTTACATATAAAGATTTTGCTGGTGGGGTGGGACTAAGTCCCTTGCACTTCGGCCACTTCTGGCCTATTGTACCAGTCCCAGATGATAGGTGAGGGTGATTTTGGAGCAATTGGTGGAATGAAGATTGGCAGGAGCAACCGAAGTACTCGGAGGAACCCCAGCGCC
>NW_019727402.1:656493-662923 GCF_002891405.2 Cryptotermes secundus | reverse complement strand
GAAATGTTCTCGCAGTACAGCTGAAACTATGCGTGAAGCGGCACAGTACATGAAAGATCTACACCATGAAATAAACTACATGGTTCTGCAAATTCACGGTACGTTTTAGGTATTTGAGCATTTCAGCAACCTCATCACTATAGAACCCACACTTTCATTGCAAAAAGTTATCATTCGAACTATCACAAACTAATTCACATTAATGTTTTTAACTCATTTTTCACTTTACGTTTCAATTTCCTAAGTAATCTCTTGCCGGTCACGGTAGCCGAGCGGTCTAAGGCATGCACTGTCTTCGCTCGCTCGGAAGACGGGATCGTGGGTTCGAATCCTACTCAGGGCATGGATGTTTAGTGTTTGTGTATGTGCGTTTTTCTGTGTTTGTGTACAGGTAGAGCCCTTGCGACGAGCTGATCACCCGCCCAAGGAGTCCTACCGAATGTTTAAGATCTAGTAAACCGATGTGAAACGGAGTGTTTCATGGAGGTAGGCCTAGGCCCAAATTGGGGCTGTAGCGCCACAGGAAAAAAAAAAGTAGTCTCTTACTGTTAGTTTTCTGAAGCAAAAATTTTAGACGCATTTCTTTTTCTCAGAGCTACTTAACATTCTCCGTTCGTATGAACATTGCCCAAAGAACTGCCCAAACGACAATTTAAGAGANAAGCCTATTATCCTTAGCACTCTCGCATCAGATACCTTCCGTCTCCCCTTGCAGTGAGTGGCAGCAAAAACGACAGAAAGAAAGAGCAAAGTGTCCATTTCATTCTGAGATATAAAATAAACAAGGGCAGTGGGGTGAGGAATCCACTTATCTATAAATGGGGGTGAGGCGGCAGTTCGTACCGTTTTCAACATCCGCAGGTTCCACGTTAACAACACGATCATTACCTAAGTCCACGGAGCTGAGCTCTTCTTGAGAAGCCGCCAGTTGTGCAGCTATTCAAAAATTCCCCAAAAGTTTATGGTACCCGAAGCATCATTACAGTGATCACAAGATCCCTCCACTGGTCCTTATCCTGAGCCACATCAATCCAGTCCATGCAACCCCATTCTATATCGAAGATCCATTTTAATATTATCCACCCACATACATCTTGGTCATCCTAGTGGTCTCTTTCCTTGTCTTTCCCACCAATATCTCTTCATTTGTGCTTCATGCCCTGCCCATCCCATCCTCCTTGACTTCATCATTCTAATTATACTTGGCGATCGGAAACTCTAAGGAACGTAACTGGAAACATTCTCTTGTAAACTGGTTCTGTCAGGATGAGAGTTCTACCGGTGGTGAGTATGGTTGCTGCACGGTCTGCTCACTCCTACCAGACTACACGCAGTAACGTCCCAGACGAGAGTACTCGTCTTGTTTCTATGACGGCTCAAACATCACAACGCTGCATATTGGTTAAGCCAACGCTCGTGCACGACACAGAAGCTCCCTGCAAACTGACACATACAGAAGTGACACATCACATCATTAATGGCTCCTCCAAACAGAGAGACACAGAAGAAACGAACATCATACACTGCTACTTCGCAATTACTAGACATTCGGCTTTCAAAGATGAATATACTGGATAAAAAAAAAAAATAGTAAGCGCAGGAAAACCCACCCCACGAATGAACATACCGAATAGCATATACGCTACTCCCTGCGAGTGGAAACAGATTCGAAAGGGCTGTGTGCTGGGCAAGATATATAACACGTACATATTTTTATGAGAACTATTGCATTTGCCTGACCATAACAATTAATGCCGCTATAATTCTAATCATACATAAGTAACGAAACAAACGCGACAGATGAATCAATCAAGCGACATTTTAAAAGAGTATTATAATATTATTTCAATGCCAGCAGCTAGCAAAATGCATATATTAGATGCTATTCAAATGCATTTATTGATTACATTTAAGTATTTGGTATATGTAGGCTAATGACAGCTTCATTTGCCTCATGATCGAATCCAGTGGCAATTTCTTGTGATCAAAGCACTGAACCTCCCGGTTTCATAAAAAAGTGCGGAATTTCTCGTCAAACTGAGCAGTTACCAGCTCCTCAAGAAGCTCTCTACTCCGTGGAGGTAGACAATACCATACAACTGTTTCGTTTTAACGGAGTTTCATTTTAAACTTCGAAGGATCACGACCCAAGCGTTACATATTGTACAAACTTGATTTTTATTTCGTTCAATTATTTCAAGCCACAGGCAGACAACTGTAGGCCTGTACACGGCGTTGCCAATTAGTAAGAACGCACAGCTGATGCATGTGGTGTCACGCGTAGGACGGTAAAGTTCAAATACAACAGCTCACAACATTGCTACGTTGTACCTGTCTCTCTCGTCGCGACAAACCATCACTCACACGCCATCAAATTTAAACCGTAATATAGCGTAGAGCCACGTGACGCGTGAGAACAACATGAAACACTTCTCTGCTATTAAGAATGAATGCATTTCAGAACACCAATGCACACCAAGGCATGCTCTCAAAAATGTCTCTCGTATTTAACGAATGTCCTTGCAAGAAAGTTACACGTACATCATGAACTGACACATAAGGCAGGCACTAACAGTATCTTCCACTATGAATCCCAACAAAACTCCAACGTAACTCAATGGGACATTCCCTTCTCTCTCTCTCTCTCGATCTATCTATAAATCAATCTATCTATCTATCTATCTACCATCCATCCACCCATCCAACCATCTATCTATGGCTCTACAGCCCTCTGTCGGACCTTGGCTGCGTTTTCAGTTCCTTAATCCTACACACTCTGTATGACTGTTTGGACGGGGGATCAGCCCGTCGTAAGGCCGCTATCTACACACAGAACAACACAAACACAGAATAAAAGCACACGCAGACATCCATGCCTTCAGTGCGATTCGAACCCACGATCCCAGGGTTCGAGCGAGTGAAGACTGTTCATGCTTTAGGCCGCACTGTCACTGATCGGCGGGACATTCGCTCACGAACGAAAATTAAAAAGAAATCGAAAGAAAAAAGCCTGAACATAACAACATGGACTCATCGAAAGGGAAACCCTATGAGTACTTCAAACTGAGCTCTGAGAGGACGAGAAACGTTTTAAACCTACTCAAAAGTTTAAACTTATTCAAAAATATATATCCCCACTTGAGTCATAGACATTATATGCAAAATTATATCCTGAGATATCAGGACAATAACGTAGGTCCTAATATGATATAACAGAATTGCGAGATATCGCAACAACATAATGTGATAAAATCACACTGTGAGATATCCTCGCTATGACGACGCAAGCAACGCAGCACCAATGGAATACAACAGTCTCAAACATGAGAACAATATAACAGTGACATAGGACTTATATCAAAAACTGGGCTAAAAAGTACAACAGTGCCTGCCTGTGATCTTAATGATACAAGCAAGCCTGTGCAGTGGTTTTGTGGTTGCTGAGAATTTCTCTTCCTTCTTGGAATTTGGATCGATTCTTGTGGAAGTCAAAACTATGTTGCGTCAATTACCTAAGTTTCCAGCTTCTCTTACAATTCAAAGCATACTCGTAGCATTTCAGTGGCTAAAGTACCGGAAATATTAATATCTACATGACTTCAGTAAAAACATACACAAATAACTAAAACTACTGCCGCTATGATTACTACTATCACTACCGCTACTACTACTACTACTAATAATAATAATAATTTAAAGCTATCCCTGTAACAGACCGTGAAGCTCCATAGGGTTGTGAGACGTCGAGGCTCACACATTTTCTAGACAATCGGCTCACAGACGGCGGTGAAGTTGTCAGCCTTACGCGCCGACCGCCCTTTAGCCCCCAGAAAGATACCCGGTACTCGTTCACGTCAGAGGCTGAGTCGACGCCAGGGTCATAGTGCGGCTGGAAGGATTAGGTCAATTGAAGAATCCAACGGGCTCATCGGCATTCGAACCCGCGACGTACCGGCTTGTAGCATAATGCGTCAACCAACTACGCCACAGGGTGTACTACAGTAATAATAATAATAATAAATGTCAGTCTGGGAACGTGATGTAAACAACGTCAAGGTACGGCTCCTCAAATTCTTAACGTTGACATGGAAATAATGCCGACGACAAACGTTAGAAATTTTGGGGCCACGGAAGGCTGGAATTACAAATGACGAGAAGGCGAAGCTGAGCGAAGCCACTTCCACATTTCCAAGCCCAGACCACTGTAGCCCCCCGGGGCACGAATCAATTACGTAAGCAACTAACTCCATGACGTGGAGTGCCACTTGAGAAGCTAATAGTGGCGCAACTTGTCACGAAATTTTCCTCCTTTTAAGAAGTCCAAGGGCCCACCAGATGTCCCTGTCCTCCGTGAGATGATCCCGTCCCGCCAGACAACCCTGTCTTATTTCCTTAAAATCCACTGTAATGGTGTTCCCCCATCTATGCTTACATCCCCGACAACAATGCTGCACACGTTTTTCACGTCTCCCATGCGTGCTACATGTTCCGGATATTTCATCCTTGGTCTCTTCAGCCAGTTAAATTTCAAGAAAGGATTGGGGTTGTCCCGGGGCCTTCTAGGCAAGGCTTTTATTGAGACCTTTCAGCCGAGTGCAAAAATACGAGTAGTAAATGTCCTAAAATACGAAATCAGCGCTTCCTCTCACAAACGCCCGATTGGCCATTCACAGCCATCGTCACGTATTGGGGAAATGAGGTAGAGCTCCGCCAGTCTTGACCTCGGCACTAGATGGACGAGAGTAGTCAGCTTCACGCTCCTGCAGCTGTATGATAGGGGGAAGAGCCACCGGTACCCATCGTATACGACGCTGGGTGGACACCACAGCTTGATTGAACGCTGTGGAGAATAGAAAAATATTGCTCCTACCAGGAATTGAATCCCGGTCGTCGATCCAGCAGCTCGTCGCTATACCTGCTTCATACAGTACGGCTTCAGAAGTCACCAAGCACCGTGGAATACAATAAGCAACAAAATAATACTGTTAGTAACATTCCTCCATCGCTAATTGTACATGTACAATTATGCTTTACGTGGCACACTACAGTTCAGCGCGCTGTGAAATCTGGACACATCCTTCAAGTCTTGCTCGGAATTGAACTCATGATTTCAATTAGGACATCGTGATGGAATTCCAGCTGGTCATGTGCAGAACCAGAAATTAATGGTGAGGAACGATTGTGGAACGGAGTTTGGGTGCAGGGTATGCAACACAACCGACGGTACACCAACAATACTTAACGACACAGTGAGTAAAAGCAAAAGGTAAAGTTGGCCCTGTGGAAGCACTGTGCCATGAAGACGTAAGGGGGAGTGAATGTATAGGGACAAGTTTTCTTGGCCTCGGCATTAGGTGGATGTGAGTGGTCAGTTCATGCCCAGGCCGCTTTACCCCCGAGGAAAGAAACCCTGGTACCCATTGGATAGAAGGCTGAGTGAGTCCCAAAACCGGTCTGGAAAACTCAGAGAGGAGAAATATTCGTATCTTGTCCCTACCGTGACCCGAACTCCGACCCTTCGGCCGTCCAGCCCGCAGCCAGACGCTATACCGACTGACTTATCCCCGAGTGCCAGTCAGACAGAGCCAGACCTACCAAAGTACTGAACACCTCGTCACGGAGACGTGAAGTAAAGCAAACATTCTGGACCTCTGAACCAGATGGGGCTGTGTCGTCAACTTCAAGTTCTGGCCGTTTCACATCCGGCATTGTAAAGGAGACAGGGAAGACACCACGACCGATATGGAAGTGGTGGCCCCTGCCTTCAACGTGAACCCAACCCTGTCGGTTCAAACAGTAACCAGTCATTTCAGTGACTGAGCTAATCCTGCTTATGTGAATTATCAGAAAACAGAACCAACTTAATTACTTCGACTTTGTAGTCCATTTACGTTAAGTGCGAGTATAACATACGGTGTATACGCTTTATACGTACATCATGGGACTTTGCAGGTGTCGTTCTATTCACACGTTACTGAATTATTCGAGAATCATGCAGTTCCCTTTGGTTCTCTTATTATTTACCGAACTGCCCGTTTTGTGCATGTTTATTTGCGATTTGTATTTCACGAATGTTTAGCGTTATCTTTCGTTGTAACGGTTCAGAGGGAGGGAGGGGAACAGGATGGGAGACGCGAAAAAGAAGTAAAATTTTATATCCTGCTTCTTTAGTAGAAACTTAACACGATGTCTACAATTAATTGTTTTTCTTTCAAAGTACTCTTGAGTAACTTCTCTTGTCCCAATTTTGATATGGAAAAAAACTTACGTATATAATAATTCTCCCCTTTCGTGTCAATAGTCCCTCAACCGTTCTCACTGAAGTTTCAAGGTACATCATCCCGAAATACTCTTACAGGATTGGTGGAAAATATTAGTTCATATTCTGATAATTACTAATTTTTTTTATGCTAGTGGGGTGGTACTAAGT
>NW_019727402.1:654003-656432 GCF_002891405.2 Cryptotermes secundus | reverse complement strand
ATTGTGGAGCAACTGGTGGAATGAAGATTGGCAGGGGAAACCGAAGTACTCGGAGAAAACCTGCCCCAGCGCCACTTTGTCCACCACAAATCCCACTTGACCAGACCCCGGCATCGAACCCGGGCCGCCGCGGTGGGAAGCCAGCTTGAGCTATGGCGCGGCCCTGAGTTCTACTAACTTCAGGATTATGCGTGTTTTCTTTGCAAGTGTATACAGAATACCAAGTCTATATAGGGCTCAGTTAAATTTTCCCACAGTCCTGTTGCGTGCGGTCCAGACTGGACGTGGACATAGAACGCAACACGATAACGGCACACACAGCAGCCAAGGGATGAAGGAACAACTGCGAGTTGCGGTCAATGCATCCCACTGCCCATTAGACTAAAGATCTGGACGTGGCGGTGACAATAATCCTTTTCTCTGCGTAGAACAGAACGCCAGCAGTTCACGTTACTGACTGAGCTATGCCACCTTTCAAATCTGCAACGCATAAAATCTTCCGTTTATATTTGTATTGTCACGTGTTGGGTATGTCACGCGACAAATAAATTCACGTGGGTCTCGGATTCAGCGAATCTTTATTGGACATTCACTCTTACACACCTTACAGTTATTATCGCTTGTGGTATCACTTGACTTCTGGCGACTACGTTCCAACTGTGCTGTATGAAGGCTGCGTTCCAACTGTCGTCGGCGGCGGCTGTCCCAATACTGTGTCCTTCGGCGGCTATTTCCAGACTCTCTTATCGAATGTATTGTCTTCTTATCTGCTGCCGTTGCTATGCATTGAACCTTCTGTTGTAACCGTGGAGACTCCTGTTAGAATTACAATACCGCTATTGTTATTTCCTACGCAACGGTCTATTCTACCGTTTCCATGGAAGTATCTCTTCTGGGTTCCGAACATGTGACAGTATACTTCCACCCGGTTAGAAGCCCTGCCACTATTACGAGCTGGTCACGGTTCCCGCGTAGTTGAAGGAACACAGGGGAGCGGATGTTGGTTCACGTTTCTCTGCAGTGTAGTACACAGGTACACGCCTTGTGATGCTGATCCACCAAGCAATAAATCCTACGGTGTATCAGAAAGATTTAGTAACCCGAAGCTGATTCCGACTCTCGGCGTCAATCACCCGATGCCTGGGTGGTTCCAAACACAGTGCGCAAAGAAAAGCACGAGGTATCAGGAACTGGGCGCATGCCATTACTCTTCAAGCACCCGATGGTCCAAAACAAAGTGCACATTTATTTGGGGAACGAAACAGCTCGGTCGGTGTAGCGACAGGCTACGAACTGGACGGCAGGGGCAAGAGGCTTGCCAGTACTCCACAGCGTCCAGATCGGCTGTCCTATCCAACGGAAACCGAGGGCTGCTCTATTTGGCTATTACTCGTACGTAACGACACGAAGTTCTTTCTAGAGTTCTATGTACAATAGTTACACGTATGCAGTCTTCAATAATAAGTTACTATGAACACTGATCCTGTTACCCTAGCACTTCCAAGACTCAAGAACCCAGAACCCAGAATGGAAGAGGTATGAATACTTGACTGTGATTTCCTGTATCCTCTCATAGCAGAAAAATTGAGACGAGCTGATCTCCAAAGCAGAACACCATAAGACAAGCCTAAAATGTTTCATAGCCGCAGAACACCAAAAGGCCACTGGTCTCGGAGTCCAGTTAATGAAAATGCAACAAAAATATTAATTCAAGCTAAATTTCGTCCAAATCCGTGAACAGCTGATACTGACAGACGGCTGGTCGACAACAAAATGAACACAGGACGTGCACTACTACTGTGTACATCGAACGTGACAATAAACGGGCTCTCAAAGCTGTGATAACCGTTTATTCGCTATGTAATTAATTTTGAAACCACTATATTATAATCATGTATCGTCCAGTAGCAGCGCCGTGTAGAGGGAATTAACTCTAGGCCATTGTATGTTAAACCATCCGCCATTTTATTTTAAGATAACGTAAATTGAAGCTTTCGAAGTGCAGCAATTCTAATCACTGAAGAGATTATATTGTCACAAAAGCTGTATGTGAGTGTCGGATGACGGGGGAGCAGTTAAAGATCGGCGGACAAACCAGAAGCCCTGCCCACACACCCGGATACAGCAATACGTACACCACTGCATCTGAATTCGACCAAAGCACACATGGCGCAAACATGGAACATCTATTGGTATAATTGCACAGAGGCATTCAAGCATGTAAATATTACGATCACGGTTTCTTGAAAAATTTACAGTAAAAGTAAAGTCTCCCACTCAGGGTATCTATGTTTGTGTGCGTTTTTCTGTGTTTGTGTACAGGTAGAGGCCTTGCGACGAGCTGATCACCCACCCAAGGAGTCCTACCGTATGTCTAAGATCTAGAAAAACCGAAGTGAACGGAGAAGTTCATGGAGGTAGGCCTAGGC